>NC_045430.1:76621025-76925003 GCF_902635505.1 Sarcophilus harrisii
GAAGGAAAATGAGGTTAATTTAAAAAATTCTCCAATGTGAATGACTATGATCTTTGATAAGCTGTTCAAATTCCCAAAATGGGAAAATCTTATTTTACAAGTAAGCCATAAGGATATTAAACACAAAAATTCAGCAATATTAGTTTCTCTGTATACATATGCAAATTTTACTTCATAAAGGATGAAATAACTTTCAATTCAAGAAATAAAGTGAACTAGTTTTGCTGAGGTGGTTCTAGAACAAACTGACACACAGTTGGATGGTCCTAATGATTTAATTAGAGTTGGCAAATTTGACCCACTACCTATTTTAGTATGGTAAAAATGGTTTTACCATTTAAAAATATAATTTATAATAACATTTTGTGATGATCAAATATAACAGACTTAGCTTTTCTTAGAAATACAGTAATCTAAGACAATTCTAATAGATTTGTGATGGAAAATACCATCTATATCAAGAGAAAAAACTATGGAGACTAAATGCAGATTGAAGCATCCTATTCTCGCTTTTTTGTTGTTTTTTCTCTTTTGTTCTGATTTTTCTTTCATAACATGATTAATATGGAAATATGTTTAACATGATTGTACATGTATAACCTATTTAGAATTGCTTAGTGTCTTGGAGAGAGAGAAAAAAATGTGGAATCAAAATGAATGTTGAAAACTATCTATATGTAAGTGGGAAAAAATAAAATATTATTATTATTATTATTATTATTATTATTATTTTTGTGTGTGAGGCAAAAGGTTAAATGACTTGCCCGGGGTCACACAGCTAGGGAAGTGTTAAGTGCTTGAGATCACATTTGAATGCAGAGTCTTCTGACGTCAGGGCTGCTATTCTATCCACTCTGCCATTTAGCTGCTCTCCATCCTCCTAAATAAAATACTACTAGGATAAAAAAATATATAGTTATGTATTATATATAATATAAATAACATTTATTTTATTTTAAAACACACTAGTTGGCTTTTCTTCATTGTTTTCTCCCTGTATTAACATTATGATTAATTCCTGACAACTATCTAAAGATCATTTTAAGAATGCAAGCACTACTCTCCTGAAGAGGTTAATTATGTAATTTCCAACCATTTCCATGATATAATGATGGGATAATGGTAGTCATCATACGTAAGATAACAAGAGAATTTTCTGTCTGAGTAGTTTTTCATTTTAAAATAAACACTGCTTATTTTATATGTGATTTAGAAATAAACCATACTTTAAAATGGTTCTTAGCTTTCAGGTTGTACTGGAACAGGTAGTTTCTTAACTCCTGTATATTCATTAACACACATACCTTTGGATAAGGAAATAAGCTAAGTCATAAATGAAGAGGAGGATAGCATCTGGATTATATTTTGGAAAATTATATAATTTTCAAAAATCTCAAACTTGTTACTTTTGATAAAAGCCATGGTCTCAGAAATATCAAAATTGTAGATAACCCAAAAAACAACGTAAAGATACATGGTGTATTTAAGTAGGCTGCAGAACATTCCAAGAAATGAGTTATATTCAAAAAAAGGCACAAAAGAAATCACCAAGGCTGTGTAGTACCAGAGGGGTGGATTAGCTTTATATTAAGAATAAGGGATAATATATGGGCAGCCAAAGTTGTGTACTAATATTTACAAAATATTAAAGTAACTGGAGGAAAGCCTTTAATGTATCTCTCCGGAAGATAAAAGAAAAGAAATGGACCCATCAATATGGTCAATGGGCCAAGAAATAACAAATAAGAACATCAAAATGAATATTACTTTGCATTTCTATGATGTAGATTTCTACTATATTGATGCTACAATGTAACTGATTTTATACTGTATTGATGTTTATAAACAAGTCTGTATCTAAGATGTTTCTTTCTATGTTCTTGAGTTGAGCTCAGGAATTCTATTTTCCCCTTTATGTTAGTTTAAAATTATAATTAACATGAACAAAGAGGGGATGTCCATCAACTGGGAATGACTGAACAAGTTGTGGCTTAACAATATAATGGAATACCACTGTGCTATGTAAGAAATGACAAGGAAGATTTAAAAAAAAAAAAAAAAAACTTACATGAACTGATGCAAAATGAAGTAAGTGGAACCAAGAAAATACTACACAGAAACAGCAATATTGATGATGATCAACTATGATAGACTTATCTCTTCTCAATAATATAATGATTTAAGACATTTCCAAAAGACTCATGATGGAAAATGCTATGCACATCCAGAAAAAAGAACTGATGGAGGAATCTGAATACAGATCAAAGCACACTATTTTCACTTTTTGTAGTTTTTCCCTTTTGTTTTGTTTCTTTCTTTACAACATGACTAATATGGAAATATGTTTTATATAATTACACATATAATAGTCTTTATCAAATTGCTTACTACCCTGGAGAGAGGGAGAAAATGTGGAACTTGAAATTATATTTATACATAAATACACATATACACACACACATATATAAATATACATACACATGCTAAATGCTAAAAATTGTCTTTACATGTAATTGAAAAAAATAAAATATTAATTAAAAGAAAAAATGGAAATAAAAATGAATTTTAAAAAGCTATAATTAATAGGAAAAATTCTTATCTACCATACTTTCAGGTTCTGGGAAGATTCTAGGACATCTTTCGGATAGATTTAAAGGTCTACAAGCTGATCTGGTATATTTCCACAAGGTATACTATCCATCTTGCCCTATCTTTGTACAATTAAGGAGAGCATTATCTCCCTGACAAACCATTCTAGGAGTCAGAAGTCTGAGATCCCTAATCCATTAATAATGTTCTCAGGATGCAAATGGGTCTCATAAATCAATCAACATTTCTTAATGACAGCAGAGGGGATTACTATCCCTATTTAGAGGCTAATCCACTCTCACTGATGTAACCAATCATGTTGATGCCATCCTGATGATGCTGTCTACCTTTTTCCCTCACTTATCCAACTCTGTACTTCCCAAACTTGTACTTCATAAAACTACATGAAGGCTAGTAAGCCCTATCTTATGGTTCTTAGTTACTGAAAAAAGGCTATTGATATAATTTATTGGTTACTGCTAATCTAATAAATTGATCATGCTTGCATCACTGTCAGTTAACCATAATTTAAAAATGCAGCACAAGGACAACAAATAGAAAGACAACTAGAAAAGTTTAATTGCTTTCTTCAATCTTGGTTGCTGAGAATAAAGAGGCAGAGAAATTCTACGAAGAACTTGATTAGATTTTTCAAATTAAACAGACATCTACTAATAGTTTGTGACTTCAAAGCAAATAATCCAAAAACTATATTAAATATGTGGGAAAATGTAAATCATTAAAAAAAATCATTTTTAATGACAAGCTATATATATAAATACTTTCTTTCTCTCTGATTATCACACAATAAATATTTCTGATTATGTTGACCATAAGCAAAACTGTGATGTGTTTTACAATTCTACAAATAAAAAGATTTGGAAAGGTGAACATAAATGACATCATGTAAGTAAAGTATTGTGCAAATCTTTAAAACCAATATAAGTATGTTATTGTTGCTATTATTATTATTATTAAGGTCCAAACAAGGAAAATATTAATACCATATGATTTTTTCATCATACATATTAAAAATTGGAAAATAATTCTATATATAAGAAGTTAAAAATATTGAGAAATGGGATTACTTTCTTGAAATCTTAGTTCTTCTAGCAAAAGAATTGTTTTTCAAATATCCTAAGATATGTGTATGTATATGTTTAAATAAAAATATATGTGTATAGCACTGTAGAGAGCTCTGGCCTTGTGAGTGAAGAAGACATGAGGCGACAGTAGTTAAGACTCAGTCTCAGGCTACTCTCTAAAAACTTATCTGAATTGGTAGAAAGAGTTCTCACACAAACAAAATCAAAGATTCTTGATATACTTACAAATCTGATCATAATACAATAAAAAAGAGATCTAAATATCAAGGAAACAAAACTACTTGTCTTAAGTAAAATTGAAAAAGAAAAAACCCTTCTTATTAACAGAACCTGGCTCTGAATACTAAAAGGTTTTAAAATCAGGGATAAAGAATTGTAACTCAGAAGGTCACTCCAACAAAAGAAAATTTCATTTGCCACAAGATCTTATATCACCCCTATTTTTAAAGTCTAGAGTGGAAATGACAGAAATTATTGTTTATTATTATTATTATTGTTAAGAATAATTTCCAATTTGGCCAGGCTCAAAGTGCAGGAATTACTTAAGGATCTGATCTTTCTACAGCTGGCAAAGGAGGTTTATCTACTCCATTTTAGATTTGAGTTGTTTTGCCCCTCTTTTAGTAATTTAGAAACTGCCCTTCTGAGGGCTTGTTAAATTGGTACTGAACTAAGTGAGGATACCCAATCTACACAGCTCATTGTAGCTCAGAACTTCAAGCTCAAGGGATACTAGTCTCAGCCTTCTCAGTAACTGAGATTACAGGCATGCACTCCACCATGCTTGAATTAAACTGGGGGAAAAAAAGGTAAAAAAAAATTATTAAGGAAAAATGACTATCTTTAGTTATGTGAGTATTCTATGTTATATAAGAATCCCATGATTTAGTCCTTCGTTCACTAAATATTTAATGAATATCTTCTAGTTTGATATGCATACATGAATAAGAGACAACCTCTGGGACTTAAAAAGAGCCTGGTAAAGAAGACAAATTATTCCCACAAAAAACTATAATACAAGGCAGAATGCCTTATATGAATTAAGAAAGTATAAATATTGTAGGAAT
The DNA here is from genome assembly GCF_902635505.1 of Sarcophilus harrisii. NCBI lineage: Eukaryota > Metazoa > Chordata > Mammalia > Dasyuromorphia > Dasyuridae > Sarcophilus > Sarcophilus harrisii. The sequence continues at coordinate 76,625,788 of NC_045430.1, forward strand.
TCAGAAAAGAGAAATCACTTATGGTTGAGATGATCACAAAAGGCTTTATAGAGGAGGTGGCATTTGACCTGGATCATGAAAAATAGGGAGGACTTCAAAAGGAAGAAAAAAGATGTTTGAAAGTATTTCCTCTAGTTAAGGAAGGGGAATGAACAATAATTTTTAATGAAACAAGGCTAATGGATAATAAATTCTATAAAACATTACTAATAAAAATGAAAACATTTTATATTTGAAATAAGACTTCTAAGACTTACCATTTTCAGGTTGAGTTTTCTTAAGTGAATCAATAAGGGTACTGACTGCTTTTAAAACAAATATGATTTCTGTCACTTGTTGCCTAAAAAAAGAGAAAATATTATTTCAGTAAAAAATTACAAATTCACTGAAACAGAAAAACAATGGGAAAGGTTTTTCAACAATATTGAGTACAAATGAATTTGAATTTTTTTTTGTTTTTCATATGAAAAATACATTCTAATATAAGAACAAATATATATATATATATACTGTATTTAACATATACTTTAACATATTTAACATGTATGGGACTACCTGCCACCTAGAGGAGGGGGTAGAGGGAAGGAGGGAAAAAGTTGAAACGGAAGTTTTTGCAAGGGTCAATGTTGAAAAATTACCCATGCATATGTTTAGTGTATAAAAAGCTATAATAAAAAAAGTAATATTAAAAAAAGAACATTTCAATTCTGATACAATGTAAAGTTGTTATTCTTGAGTTATTCAGTTTTAAAAAATATTATGCTGAGATTTCTCTCAAATCTTGTTTTAAGTGGTGAAGTAACTTTTTGTTACGGTGAAGTTTTTTATTACATGACTTTTATTAAACAAGACTATAAATTGCATGGACACTGGATAACTGATTGAAATAATGCCATATAATCTGTTTATAAACTTGGAAATCTGTGAAGATCGTGTATTTTTAAATCAGCAGGAGTCAGGAATTCAGGTTAGGGGAAAATCGTCAGTCTTTATTCTCAGTGAAGGATCAGAGGTGGAAGAGAATCGGCGATAGCAATGTGTGCAGCTGAGTCAAGAAGCTAGCTCGACCAGCAGCCACACAACCAGCAGCTCGGAGTCTCGAACCCAGGCCCAATCTCTCCCAGCTTCTCTTCCTGTCTCCCTCTCTGCCTCCACCCACCAAAATCGTCATTTCCTATACAACACATCAGGACTTGCACTGAGAGTGGGCAGGGACCATTCTTTATCCAATCATGTATATTAATAGAGTATAGCCCAATTACTATTTAGCCTCACGTACTTGGGACCTCAGTGCATCAACTCAAACCTCAGCCCATTACAGAAATCAACTAATTATTATATGAATTAAATTAAAATCAGTAGACCTAAGGATATAGATATTGAAATAATTTAAAAACTGATTCCGATTCCCACCCCGAGATAAGTATATTTTATAATGTGCATTTAAATACTATTTAATTTGTGTTCATGACAAAGTGTTGGGTAGCATTAGACTCAAACTCCTCTAAGACAATAATTAAATAATTACTAATCCTAATTTTGAAGTACCAGAGAGCACCTAATAGGAATCATGAAATTCTCAAATTGAAACTATTTACTTAGAATTATTTAAATGTCATACTGTATCCTATAGACAAAGCTCCTATTTGAAACCAAAAAATGATGTGTCTTAATGTGTAAAAGTATAAAAATTAATTCCATGGGGGATGAAGGGGGAGAGGAAAGAAAGGAAAGAAAGGAAGGGGGAGAGAGGGGGGGAGAGAGAGAGAGAGAGAGAGAGAGAGAGAGAGAGAGAGAGAGAATATATGTGTCTCAAAGCATCCAGAACTATAATCATACATAGTACATAAAAAATCCTATTTTAATGGAAATTATAAGTCAACTTCATTACTATTTTTCTAAAAGGACATAATATTCATCTCTCAATGTTTATTCTTCCAAATGTAGGGTGAAGAACTCAGTTTCGTTTTCTTTAATTATTTAGTATTTTCCCCCTAGTTACATTCAAAACATTAAAAAAATTTGAGTTCCAGATTCTTTTCCTTATCCCCATTCTCCATTAAGAAACCACTTGTGAAATTAGGCAAAACACTTTCCATAAAAGTCATGTTGTGACAGAAAATATAGATCTCCCACCCTACAAAAAAGAGAGGAGAGAGGGAGAGAGAAGGAAAGAGAGGGAGAGAATAGCAGAGAGAGAGGGAGAGAGAATGAATATGGATATGATTTTTCATAAGTTCTTCAGAGTAGTCATGGATCATTGTATAGCTGAGAATAGCAAAGTTATTTAAAGCTGATCTTTCCAGAACAATGCAATTACTTTGTATACAATGCATTTCACTTTGTTTGAGTTTATGGAGGACTTTCCAGGTTTTTTTTTCCCCCTGAGAGCATCCTGCTTATCATTTCCCAAAGAACAATAACATTCCATCATAATCACATACCACAATTTATTCAGCCATTCCCCAATTGATGGGCATCCCCTCAATTTCTAATTTTTTGCCTTGAGAGCTGCTATAAATATTTTTGAACATGAGTCCTTTTCCTTAAAAAAATCAAACAAACAAACAAAAAAACACTTTTGGGATTCATGCCTAGTAGTGGTACTGTTAAGTCAAAGGATATTGGGCATAGGTCACATCACATATTCTGATCATTTACCATTTAGGGCATGGTTCTTATTTTTTATAAATTTCATTCAATTCTCTCTGTTTGAGAAGTGAGGCTTTATCAGCGAAACTTGCTTCAAAATGTGAGGATTAATAAAAGATAATTTAGAATGTTTTTACATATTCAATTGTAAAAGAGTGTAAAAAAAATTATGATATGAGTTCTGGTCATGAAAAAACAGCTAACAAACCACTGTTGTAGCTCAGGAGCTATTCTGACTCACTAGTTATATGCGGAACAATTGCTAGTTAGAAGTACCACTTCCTCCAAGGTTACTAAAAATTAATGATACTTCACAGAATTCTGAGAGCTATCTAAAAAAGGGCCTGTCTTCTATTTCCAGTGCCCTAATCAGGTTATTTGCTTAGTCTATTGTGAGATCTTTCTAATCATGACAAATACTACTTGGGTAATAAGAGACTACAAATAGTTATATGGGTTTGGGAAAATTGCTATAGTTATAGCAGTGTCTGGTTTGGGTAAGCCTTTTATTTAAGCAGCAACTGTAATCTGAAGAACAAGCAGTCAACTAGCAACTTCTGAGGCACTTGAAAAAATATTAGGTTACAGATTTTTAGGAACTGAAGATTTTGTGGGTAACAAAGATAAACTTATACTTTAATAATCTAAAACAACTAAAATCTATAATTTAATTAAAATAAATGATATTATACTAGAATTGACTGCCCTTCAAAATAAGCAGTGCTACTATCCTGTGAAGATATGAGTCAGGAGATATGAAACTGTCCACTTTTCCTATTTCAACTAGAAACTTCTTTTCATCACTTCTCAAACTTATCTAAAGCACTCTAAACAAAAATCAGTCCTATCTCTACTTTTAGCAATTTAATTTTGCCAGTTCTTTGTATCTCTGGAACCTTCTAAGTAGGTGATGATGATGGCAGCCATGAATTAATTTATTAGCCTGGGTTGGTGGGCACTACCAAGTACAGGCAGCAATTTAAAGCCAGATAGTCAGCCTTTTCAATGCTGCTTTGTAAGCCTTGATTGTAACTTTTTGATGGATCATTTGGATATTGCTGGTTCTACCCTCTAGTTAATCTGCCCATAGTAATACTCCCTTCTGACAATGATGAGCTGTATATGTTTATGTTGCAAAAGGGGTTAATTAAGCAGATTAGGTAAAAACAGAAGAAAGCAAGATCTCAAACAGGGATAATAAATAGACACAACCTACAGATTTTCTGCTTTAAAACTTAACTTGTTGTGATTAATCATTATAATCATTTGTCTACTGATATGCCTGTATTTTTCATAAAATTAAATAAAGATGAAACCTTGGAAGAGGACATTTGCCACTGAGTCTTTCATCTTCTATGTAACGATGTAGGACGTCCTGGGATCTCTTCAAGAGTACTGAGAGGGCCATTCGTGATATATAGCCTTCCTGAGGTGTTGTCACTTTGTTACTGAAGGAAAATTGGAGTAGTGTTTCAAAACACATTTTAGAAAATTCTTCCCTCATTCGAATATCAATTTCTGCTTCTGTAAAAGTAACATATGATCTTTAATAGTAAAATAAGAGACTGAAGTCTAAAACACTTCTATTAAATCTCAAATATAACTCCTAAAGACTTCTAAAACAAATGATATTAAAATATATTTTGAATTATATTATTTGATGTTAAGATGTATTTATTAGTATTTTAAATGATTGCACAATTAATCTAGTTGTTTATAGCTCTTTTCATGATAAGGAAGTTTTCTGAACTTAGTTTCTAGGTTACAAACTGTTACCAAAAATGATGCTTTTGTTAGGAGATGTGGAAATGTTTATTTGGCTGGGGAGGGGGAGGAGGAGGTGGAAGAGAAGCAACATATTTTTGCTTAGACTAAATCAAAAGAGGAGCTTTTGAGAACCTTGTAATTGGCACCAAAGTCTCTCTTTGGACATGGGGACAAAGAAGCCAGTTTTAGTTTTAACTGAGTTTGTCTCACTTGAGAATTTATACATCAAAGAGGATTGGTGGGTAAGGATGGGATTGAGTAAAGAAGTACTTAGAATGTGTGTGTGATTTTCTTAAGTGGGGAGAAATTCCAAGGAATCTAGAGAGTCTGAAGTAAGACTACCTTAATTTCTAGCACTAAGAGTTTCTACTTTCTATGACTATGTATACAGATTTATGTTCTCCTCAGGCAAACTCAATTTAAAAATAACAATCATAATATTAACTAATATTTATATAATCCTTACTATGTGCCAGCACTGTGCTACATGATTTACAATTATAATCTCACTTGAGATAATAAAAGTTGAGGCATGAAAAACATGAATGAAATGTCTAACACCAATTAATGGAAGATTATTTCTGAAATAGCAGAACATTTCTCAAAAGAAGAAAAAGGAAGAGGGAAAGAAAGATCATAATAATGTAATCCCTACTCTTTTATAAGCAGTTATAAAAATTTTTCAACTCACATTTATTTTCTCTCTCTGATTTTCTGCCACTCAATAATCTTTATTTTCAGGGAGTTTGCATTCCATCAGGGGACAGGGATTGGGCCTATGATTTCACTATTACAAAAACCTCACAGTGAGGAATTTCCTCTACCAATGCAACTTGGAAACTTCTCATCAATCTACAATATTGGAGAAATTTTTCAAGAAAATTGAGAAGTTATGTGACTTGCCCAGGCAAGTCCAGGACTTGAACACCAGACTTCTCAATTTAAGAACAGACTCCATCTACTGAGCTGCATTGTCTATATCCAAGTACATATAAATCATGTACAAAGTGGTCGGGACATGGAGACAATAGTAGTATGGGAGAATTAGGAAGAGTTCATGTATAACAAGGCACTACTTTTGTGTTGCCCAATTTCATGAAGCAGAGTAAAAGGGAACACTCCAAGGAAAGGGGATGGCCTGTGCAAAGGTATGGAGACAGGATGAAGTGCTATGTGTGGGAGATAAAGAAAAGGACAGTGGGGGTAGACCTTGGTTTGTTGCAAAAGGAGTAATGTAGAATAAAGGTGGAAAGATTGATTGGGGCTGGGTGAAGAGGGTTTTATAAATGAAGCAGTTTATGATTTTATCCTCAAGGCAAGAAGTCTGTGGAGTTCACTGAGCAAGGGAATGACCCACTCAGATTGTGGATTGAAGAACATTCTTTTGGCAGCTGTGTAAGGAGACCAGATTGGAATGAGGAGAGAATTAAGGCAAAAGGACCAATTAAGAGGCTGGTACAACAGTCTATGCAAGTAGTAAAGAAGCAAGTACTAATTTTTTAGGCACAGTGTGGAAACAGAAATGCCAAGAAGTAGCCTAACACTTGATCTGTAAGGCATTAGAGAGCCCTGATCACCAAGGTGGTAAAACTGGTACACTTGACAAAAATAGGTACATTTTAGAAGGGAAGCCAGTGGGCTCTGTTTTGGACATGTTGGAGATATCACCATGAAGCTCAAAGGAGAAAGTGTCACTGGGTAAAAAAGCTGTGAGTTATCTGGTTAGAGAAGGAAAGATTATATATTGAAAAGAACAGAGGGCCCCACAAAACTTTGGGGACTGCTAAATTGGGATATGTGGGGTGTCATGAAGCAGAAAAGAAGAAAGAAAGCAGAAGAGGTATCACCAAACTCAGAGAGAAATCCCATCTAGGAGATGGTAAAAGCCAACAGTATCAAATGAAGCACCAAGGTCACAAAAGATTTAGAGTAGGAAAGGTCATTTGATTAACAATTAAGAGATTACTGGTTAAATCTGAAGGAAGAATAATTTCACTTGAAGTAAGTTTAAAACCCAGAGGTTTCAAAGGGTTGAAAATTAAGTGAGAAGAGAGGAAGAGGAAGAAATGACTGCAAAGTTTTTTTGTAGGAATGTTAAAGAGAAAGGTGGAAGAGATATAGGAAGACAACTTGAGGGGACAGTAAAGTTTAGTGAAATATTTTTTAATATGGGGTAGACTTAGGTATGCCTGAATGCAAGAGGGAAGAAATAGTACATACAGAGAAAAGAGAAGTAAGAAAAAAGGGATGACTGAAGGGACAATGTAGCACATATGGAAAAAGAAGAGATATAAAGACACTCACAGAGTCTCAGAAGAAGAAAGGGCACATCCTTATACAAGACTAACTTAAATAGGTCTAAAAAAAAAATAAAAGCAAATTGTTTCTGATTTTTTTTTCCCAAGGGTTTTTTTTTTTTTTTTTTTTTTTTTAAACCAGGCTATTTGTTCAAAAGTAAGGAGCATGGTGTTGTGAGAAAAGCAAAAGACGGTGTCAGAACATGCAGGTTTCAGTTACATAAATCAGCAGTGGAAAACTGACTAGTCCTATGAGTCTTACCTAAAAATAGAGATAATTCATTCCACCTCATAGACCTGCAGTGAGCAAAATGGGCTTTATACACCAGAAAATGAACTTAAAAATATCATATATTACTCTTATTAGTAGGTATAGGCTAATTTTTAAAAGTCATGTTGGACAAATGTTAAAAAGAACCAGTTTTTCTTCTGAAAAGAGTACAAGTACCATCTATTGGCTAAATTGTACAAATACTTTAGGAATGAGTGAAGATACTCAAGAGAGCCATCTAGTGGAAAACTAGTCTGATAAGTAAGAATAAAAACATAACTTTTGTATTAGTATACAGTAGAAGTTACGTTGTTTAATACGTATTCAGAAAAAAAGCTTAAACTGGTCCTCTTTTTATTTCCAAGTAAATGGTAAAATACAACACAAAATCCATTTCCTGATCAACTTCCTAATATCTGTTATTCATTCATTCAAGTATTTATTACATGTAAAACACTATATGCTAGATAATGCTAATAACAAAGACAAATGGAAACAGGCTCTGCCTTCTACCTTCCCCACACCCACACACACACACCCACACACACACACACCCACACACACACACACCCACACACACACACACACACAATACAAGGTTACTTTCCAGGAACTGTGAGAGTGGGCAAGAAAAGGCTGTAAAAGCGGCACTTGCCCTTTGAAAGGAATTAGGAGATTCAATGAAAAGAAGGTAAAGACCTTCTAGGCTGGAGGAACAGTTTATGTCAAGTTATGGAGATGGAGTGTCATGTAAGGGAAGAACACCATTAGGCATGTTTAACTGGAGACTATATGAAAGCCTGGAATTAATAAACTTCAGCAAGTTTATCAAGTCCTTTAAAAGAAGAGTTGCCTAAGAGGTAAGAAGATAACAATAAGAGTTTCCGGAACACAGGAATGAAATGGTCAGATTTGTATTTCAGGAACATAAATTTGGCAATTATGTAGAAGATGGACTGGAAAGGGGAGAGACCAGATGCAGGCCAACTAAACAGGAAGTCAAAAAACAACAGTACAAGTGAAGAGTAACCAGGATGTAGACTGATTAGATTATAAGGCTGAGAAAATGGGATGAGTAGAGAATGACTATAACTATATAAACCTAGGTGTGTAGAAAGAGGATAAGGCACTCAAAGGAAAAGGAGTAGTAAGGAAAAGCGAAGGGTTTTGATAGAGAGAAGAGTTCTGTTTTAGACACACTGAGTTTGAGATACCTAAAAAAATGGTGCTGGATATATAGATGAAAGTCATCTGCAAAACTGATAACTGAACCCACAGGAGGAAAAAGGGAAATGGGAAGAGAATGACATGAAAAGAAAGGAAGTGAAATACAAAGGGAGAGAAGAGATAAGAAAGGGAGAGAAATGGAGAGACAGGGAGATAAAGAAAAATGAGGGCAAGGAGAGGCAATAGTTGGGAAGACAAAAAGACAGAGAACACAGTATCCAAGACAGAGCTATTGGGGACACTCAAAATATTGTATGCTGATTGGTATCAATAGTATACTCATTGATTATATTCTCTTTTCCACCATTCAAATATCAAGCACTATCAGACCAGGAATAAAATGTCATCAATTATCTGTGAGTTAGCTACAATGAACATTAATTTTGATGTTTACAATTTATTGATAAAACACTGGACACAATTAGAAGTCAAGACATTGTATTCTGCTATTTCCTCAATTGCAATTTTATCTCACAGGAGATTAGATTGTATGAAGATTATGCTACAATAAAATTTAATAATTATTATTGCACTTCTACAATCTTCTAGAGATTGTTGCTTTCAATACTTCTGAATAATGGTAGAATTTAAATTTACTGATTCATAAATTCTAGTTCCTGAATCCTCAAAATCAACAACTAATTGAAAAATAAGATTACAGGATTAAAAAGCAGAAGGGAATTCAGAGACTGAGTTCAATCCCTCAGTTTTAAGATAAGGAACCTGAGGCCAGAAAGGTTGAGTAACTTATCAGTCTGACAAAGGTACAAACAACTAAGACTTGGAATTTAATTCACATCTTTAAATGCCAAAATCAATATTTTTTCTACAATATCATAATGTTTTCTAAATATAAGAATTCAACTCATTTGAATCTGTACGTATGAATATACCATTAAAAAAATGTTCACTATATATTCACCTAGTCTAGTTGAATTTTCTGTCTTTGAATCCCAAGGTACACTATGTAAAAACTGCTCATCTCCGCCTCTATAATCATGCTGCTATAGATAAGCTATTCCAAAAGTACTCTAATACTGATTTAGCATTTTTAAAAAATCATTTAAGTAACATACCTGTAAATGAAGATGACTGAGAATGTATGGAACCCTTATTAAGCATAGTCATTATCTGGCCAACAAAATCCTTGGGAATAAAATTAGCATAAGGCAGAATCTCTGTGCTGATGAGCTGTACCACCTAAAACAAATGAACATATTTAAAAGTGTTTTTTTTTCTCTGAAAATGAATAAGTTTCACTTATTTTCTATTTACATTCATACTCCCATTCAGTCACACATTCTACATCTTTGTCTCTATCCGTCTCTGTCTCTTTCTTAAAAGGGAATCATAGAACCCTCAATGGCACACATGTTCTTCATGTACAACATAATCATGATATGATAATGACTATTAGTCTAACCATCTGTTACAAATCTATTAGAAAACTGCTATACTATAACAGTGTTGACAAAGTAAATATTCATTTCCAAAGGTATGAAAGGGCTATAGAAGGAAAATGATACAATATGTGTAACAATTTTCTACAATATAATTATGGCAAATTCAAAATATTAAAATGGTCAACATCTAACACATGATTTTACAAAAAAACTGGAGAAAATAAATATGTATTAAGCAATAAGAAAAAAAAAAGGTCATCGAGCAGAATATGTGATGTAAAACTGGACGCTGAGTTTGAATTTCTCTCTTAGAAAATGAAGACAATATTATTTATACTACCTCTGGTACTGAATAGCTATAATAATTAAGTGGAATAATGTATATAGAGAGTTTTGAAAACTAATGTTATGGAGGCAGCTAGGTAGTACAGTGGATAGAGCACCAGCCCTTAAGTCAGGAGGACCTCAGTTCAAATGTGACCTCAGACACTTAACACTTCCTAGTTGTGTGACCCTGGGCAAGAGACTTAACACTTATTTGCCTCAGCAAAAGAAAGAAAAAAAAAAGAAAACTAATGTTATATAAATTTGAGCTATTATTTTTTGAAAAGCATTATCACAAGCATTTAGTGTCCTTTTAAGTTCTTAAAGTTGAAATTTTAATACAGTTAGGACACACAAAGCAATATATCTTTTACTTTTAAGACATATTGTTACAAGGACAGTCACAGCATTTTAAAAATGGGTAAAGTGATTTATCCCATTCAATTTACTTAAAAACAAAAAACTCAAGCATTCTACAAACTTCTTTTATGAAAATTTACTATTTATTTAAAAATTCTGGTAGGTTGTGTCTATAAGATCAACATCAACAGACATCAACAAAGATGTAAAACTCCATCCAATTGTTTTGCTATCATTAAAACAATTGGTTAATGGTATTACCTGGTAAGAGTAAAGCAAACAATTAGCCTTCAATAAGTAATTGTCAAATAAAATAATATATGCAAAATATTTTGCGATCAGGGACATGTTCAAAAGCAGGACCAGGGTTCAAGGCCCATTCCCTCAAAGACTGACAGCTGACATGGCCCAGTCTCTCTGTGTCCTCAGGGAACTCTCCAAAAATAAGTCACTGTAGTAGACTTGTCTCACTATAGACTTTCCTATATAGTTCCTATATACTTTCCTATAGTCTCACTATAGACTTTCCTATCTAGGCACTCCTAAAGCAGATGAAATCATAGGTTCAAACCAAAAACAAAATAAACAAAAACTCAATCCCAACATACAAAATAAAAATATTTTTAAAAGAATTATACAATGTGATTTATTAATATTCAGGCATCACACAAACTTTGACAGACTATAAGAAATAATAAAGGAAACAGGTTTTGCTAAATTCACTAAAAAATTAATCTTAATTGTCATCTTAATTTATTCTCAAATAATACTAAAGTTTAAACAATTCTCCTTCAAGGTTCCACATAAAGTCATATAAAAGCCTTATGAGAAACTACTTACCTCAACATCAATACTTTCATTTCTCTGAAATTCTTGAATAGAAAGATTATCTGGAGGTATACTAAACACAAACAAACAAAAAATATCTCTTTATTTCAGCTTTTTAAAAGAAAACACAAGCTCTAGGAATTAAGCTGGAAAAGTAACTAATAGTTAAATAAAGAAGATTCCAAGAAAAATACTGGGAGAAAAAATTTCCCTATACTAGTATACTTTTTAAAAAAAGGTAATTTATGAAGCATGTAATTGATAATATTAAATTTCACTTAATAAAAATGACTTAAGTTTAAAAGTTACTTAGAAATTCTCTCTATAAATCTTGGGCCCAAGTGTAATTTGATTAAATTTATAAAATTACAAATCAATTTAAGTAGTTATTCATATAGGCACTAAATTTTTACTGCCCCAATCATGAGGTGTTTGTTTTGACAGTAAAGATGTCCCCCAAGACAAAGCATAAATACTCCCCTTAAGAAGGTCTGATTATCATGCCTTGTAGTACATGTGAGCTATGCTCTAGAATTTGGTTGAGCCTGAAAAGTTCAATAATGGTCTTCTGCCACGCCCTCGGCCACCTCTTGATACCCCAAACGTCAGTAGTAATAGGCATAGGTAGTATGGCAGAGTTAGTCCTGAGCAGTACCAAATTCTTAAAGAAAAAAGGAATTTCTGGACCTAAGTGGATTTCTAGTGCCAAATAGAAGCTGAGAATAGCAAGAATACAGCTCTTAAAAATGTTGAGACAAAAAACAAATCTCGCCCTTCACTAGTTACATGGGGAAAAGAAGACTCACTAATGAACTCAGATTCCATATGCCCCTCTTTTCCCCCCCTTTTTTGAGGGAGAAAGTACAACTAGGGTATAAGATGATGAGTCTGAAGACAACGATATAGGTCTCTGAGAAATTATGTCTAAGTGAGAGGGGTCAATCTATAATCGATTTTCAATCACTTCCCCTTAAAAGCAGGGTAGTGGTGGTAGTGCTAGTGCTAGGCCCTCAATCCTAAGTTGGTGTTATTAACCTAAAGGACCATACAGGTCCAAGGAGAAGAGATAAAGGTGGTATAAAGCTCCACTGGATTATCTTATGACTTTGGATGAGCATTCTTCCTATTTTGTGACTGGCTGGTTTCACAGAATCCTGAACTTCAGAGGCAGCTCATTCTGGAACAAGAGCACAAGCCAAAAAGATTTCTGAGAATTATTTAAATTGGTTCCTATAAACCCATGGCTGAAGTTCTGAGCCATATATTTTTTTAATAAAAACGAACAATCTATCAAACCAGCTATTGAAACAGACATAATATCGACTCCTTCACTACTAAAGATAGAACAGCCAAAGAGAGGACTTCAAACTATTTCCAAAGAGAGGTTTACTCTCAAGACATCAGAGGCAGTGAGAAGCTTTGAGAATCCAGAAGACTTTAAAGTATGGAGCAATTAAGAAATACAATGAGTATTGACATGAAAATAAATATACAAACTTTGCTTTTAAAACTCAAACAAAAGGGCAAGCATAACAGGTGGGAAAGGGATTTGCTATCACAGTCAATGTGAAATAGAATACATCTTTCTATACTTGAGGGTTTTTGGTTTTGGTCGGTTATTGTTGTTATTATTTTGTGTTTAGTTTAGCTTTTTTTTGGCTTTGTTTTACTTAGTTTTTTCTTTTTTTAATCTTATCTTTGGAAAGTAAATTAGTCATTATTAGAAAAGGCCAATAAAGAACATGAACGAAGTTCCTTATTTTATGGACAGGGAAATGAATCCCAAAAGAGTCTAAGTAACCACTTTTTGGCTGCTGCAGCCTAAATTCCTTCTACAGCAATGGAGGGTATGAAGAACTATGCTGATGGCCTCTAATTTATCTTGTCCAGTATCTCATATATTGTTGCACTCTGTCTCCTCCATCAGACTATGAACTCCCTGAAGGCAAGGACTAGTTCTGCTTTTCTTCATAACTCTATCACTTAAGCACATGGTCTGACACATAAGAGGCACTTAATAAATGCTTGGTGACTCCTGGATACAAGTCATTACAAGACAGAATTTCACCATATAAGACAAAGGAGAGCACAGAAGAAATCTATTGATTGATGGGAGCTAGCCACCAGAATTATCAGAGAATAGTCAAAACTCAGAATTTAGCAAATTTAGACTGTAAACATTTCTCCCTGGATAGCCCAGCTTCTTACACAGATTGCAGACTATTTTAACTCAGAAAGCAAAGGAGCTTTAAAATGTATATAGATGTATAAACACATGCATAAGATATTCTTTCCTAGGATCAGATAACTAACTTTCCTTATACTTGAACAACAACATTTTTGGGGCCTCAGTTTTCTTACCTATAAGATGAAGACAGTGAAATACATTGAGGGGAAGAAAAACCCACTGGTTCCAGAGTCAAAAGGCCTGGGCTCAAATCATGCCTTTTGTTGCTTACTCCTTTTGTCACCTCAGGTACATCACTTAACCTCCCTTGGCCTCTGTTTTCTCATCTGAAAAATGAGGTTACTGGATGATCTCTGAGGTTCCTTCCAGTTTCAGATCTGTGATCTGTAAAGAGACTGGAAGAAAGGACCTCTAAGGTCCCTTCAAGTGCTAAATTACAACTCTAAGACTCCATCTGTGAAAGACAAGGCCATCTCCTTCATCTTTCCATGAATTCTTATAGCTTTCTTGGAGGGACAAAATAATCTTCTTTAATCACTAATCTTTTATATCCAGGACTATATCTGAATGATTTATATCTCATGTCAACATAGACTATAGAATAAAAGTAAAAAAGATAACTATACAATAAATCATGATTAAAGATTAATTAGATTAAAGATTAAAGGAGATTATTTAATCACTAATCTTTTATATCCAGGACTATATCTGATTGATTTATATCTCATGTCAACATAGACTACAGAATAAAATGTCAAAAAGATAATTTACTATATAATAAATTATGTGTCCAATTAATAGGGGCAGCTAGGTAGTGCAGGGGTTAGAGTATGGCCTACAGTCTTGAAGACTTGAGATAAAATGCTGCCTCAGACACTTACTAGCTATGTGACCCGGGCAAGTTACAACCTTGTTTACCTGTTTCCTCATCTGGCAAAGGAACTGGAGAAGGAAATGGCAAACCACTCCATATCCTTTCTCAAGAAAACCCCAAACGGAGCCACAAAGAGTCAGATACTACTCAAACAAGTGAACAACAACATCAAATTCACAAAAAACTTATCTAACACTGTTTTGAAAATGCTTACTTAGCATTACTGATGAAGGAAACACAAACAAGTCCTTAGAAAACCAGTTGAAGACATAATAATTTGCTATTTTTAAAAAAAGTTTCTAATTAAAGATTAATGAGCTGACCTTTTAGTGAATAAAAAGTCTTCAAATGTGCTGGCTAGTTCTGGCCACATACTGTCAAATTTCCCAGAAGAAGCATGTTGTCTTGCAACAGGTAGTCCAATGGACAAAACTTTGAGCAAAGAAGATACTGCCAGCTTCCATGTGGTTTCAGAAGGACAAGCATACTTCAAACTAAGAGGTATCCGAAGAGTCTATTAAAGAAAAAAATTTACAGTGAAAATGAATAATTATAAAAATCTATAAAGAATTACTTACACAACTTTTTTCATTGTGAGAATATTTTTCTCAATATTTTTAATATTTTGCATGTAAATGGGCAGAAGTACTATTTTTTTCACTATCTTGAATCTGCAATTCACAGAAAAGATGTGATCCTGAAAGCTCATTCTGTAGAGCAGAAGTAATTCTCATTTACACTTTTAACTCAAGCTATATCTCAAGCAGTTATTGTTTAACCTGGACAATGAAACCGAAGAGAGTCAAACTCTTCAGGAATGAATCAAATTTTCAATAAGAAATGACAAAAGATATATGCTTTTTCTTTTCATGTTTTTATTTCACTCTTCCTCCTCTTCTCATTTTCTATTTTTCCATTTCTGCATTTCTCTCCCAATAAGAGAGAGGAACTATCCTTCTATCCCTCTTAATGAAATTCTTTCTCATCTTCATGCTTTTTAATCTTTTGAATTCTTGTTAACATCATCACCATTCCTAAATGGGCTATGATATAACTCAAGGGTATTTGGGGGGGAGGGGGGGAACACCTTGATTCAGAAATTAGCTAAACCAATTCAACTGATATTCAGTATTCTATACAATTGGAAGAAATGAATTTAAACATACAAAAATAGATAAAACTTTGTATTTCTTCTGTGTACTCTTCTAATTTTGTCCCATGCATAAAATTTTACTTTCATAGTAATATTCACACTATGTATTTATGTGCTTATTTTTGGGCATGTGTGTAAACACACACACACAATATATTTTTAGTTGTGCTTTCTTTGTATTGTTTCATAAAAATTTTCCCCAAACTCCTTAATACTATTCATATATACTACTCATATTTGTCACTTAATAGTATAGTATTTCATTATGTGATATATATATAAAATATATTTTATGTCGGAGAGAAAGAAAAAGAGAATGAGAATGATGATTTTTTTTGTAATCATCTCTCAACTAGTAGAGACTTAGGTTATTTTCAAGTATTTAGTAATTAATAATAATGCTACCTAAAATTAGTATATTAGAATAGAAAATTTATTCCTACTTTTTGATAATATTCTAAGAGCATCTTCACAATCATGGGATTACTGGATTGATGGGTATGATTATTTTTAAAATGTTTATTGTATTGCAAAACTTGATCAAAAAGATCCCAGCAATGTCTAAATCAATTAGCCTTATAGTATTGTGCCCATTTTTCAGGGTGATGCCAAAAATGAATTTGAGATAGTCCATTACATTGTTTTAATTTATATTTCTTTGATAAGTGAAGATGAACATTTCTTCAAGTGACAACAGATGTGTAACCTCTTTCATAAATTATTTTTCCATATCCTTTGTTCATTTATCTGCTGGGAAAAGAATATTATTTTTGAACTCTTCTGATAAGCTGTAAATATTTTTATATGTATGTATCATAAATTTAAGATGATATATGTTTACTCTTTACATGTTTTAATTTTTTTAAATTTGCAAATTCCCACTCTGATTTTTCATTGTATCAGTTACCTATGACTTTCTGAAAGTTATGCCATTAAATCACATTTGCTTTCTGAAGACCAAGGTAATTACATAAAAAGAGACTCATTACCAGTAGACTGGCCATGTAGTCATGGTAACTCAAGAAATAAAGAAAAAAATAAAATGTCTCTTGATCATAAACAGGCCTTTAACAATTTTTTAAAATTATCAACTTGACAAACATCAACAAAGATTAACATTTCAAGATACAAAGAACAGAAAATTAATATCTTTACAAAACTGAATTTCTACCACCATTGACTTTTTAAAAGAATATATGAGATTCAACATAATAATAATAAAACTTCCCTACTTATTTACATTTTCTTCTACTCTTTTCTATGTATTTATTAGGTCCATTAATGTTCTTTTGTTACCTTATATTTTTATTTTTGTAACAATATCACTGGCATTCTAAGGTTTTATTATATATCTGAAAAACAACAAAAAAACAATTTCTTGGCACATTTAATGACCAACATTGCAATGCTCATGATAAGAATTTACAAAAGGACCAATGTGAAAATACTTGCTCACTTCTATTCCAAAATCTGTTGCACAAGATGAGGAAGTAAAGAAATTCTAGAAAGAACTTAATAATACTCTCTATATCAAATCAACATGCTAAAATGCTTGGTGAATTCAAGATACAGGAGAGAGTGTGGTGTTTTTTCTTCTTTAAAATAATAATAATGGTTCTCTGTGGGAGCAGGTTTCCTGAGGAGGTTTTCTGGAGGCCGCCTTAGTTTCAGTTAAAAGTAATAATCACCCAAATGCAGCCAGGTGTTAAAAGTTCAGATCTTTTATTGTGTCCTTCAATATAGCCCGGTTAGCTTTCTTAGAGGCCTTTCTCTCTCTCTCCTTGGTTCTAAGAACTCTTGCATCTTGTCCTTTGCCTCTGCTTTCTTCTGCCTCCAGCCAGCACAAAGATGTAATGGATCTCTTGTCTCCTTCACTTGGGGCGCAGGTAGGTATCTGGAGAGCCTTTCAGACCAGCTTGGTCTCAGTGGGGGAAGTGCAGGAGCCCAGCCACCATAGTGGTGTGAAATGAAAGTGAATCTGGTTGTGCCTCCGAGAGTGGACTTCTCCTGAACTGACGACCCTCCTCCACTCTGAATCTTTTCAACTGAACTCTGGACCAAGCCTCTATCCACTTCTTATATATGATTTCCCAAAGGTTAACTCCTCCTCTGCAAGAATGGGATTATGGGTTTCTCCCAGAGTGCTCTCTGGCCCTGAGAGCTTCAAGGGAGGTGTGAATTCATATATCTCATACTAAACCCTGAAATCTCCCAAACGTGTGAATTCCAATGAGTACTTAAATACTTCTTGCTTACATGCGCTCTCTAAAGGTGTGAACACAAGCATTGTTTCTATCAGTTGTACTTAGTACCTTGTTTCAAGTTCTGGCCCATAACATCTCCTCGTAGGATCAGATCAATCATACTGAACCATGCTAAATTAGATAATTATTGTCACTATCAACTCTAATGACTTAACAGTTTTTAAAGATTCCAACAAGAGAGGATGAAAATCAGAAAATATGCTTGAATAATAAGTAAAAAGAATAGAGTACTGGAGATTATATGGTCATTTCACACATACATGCTATGTATGAGAAAAGAATAGAAGAAATAACAAACTTTCAATCCCAGCACTTATTAAACAATTACTATGACTGTTTACTGTTGAGGATACAAATAAAAGTCAAGAAGAGTTGAAGGAGCATAATTCTAACTGTGGAGGCATAAAAATAAAAACCAGATAGAGTAACTATAGGATAAATTTAGAGGGAAAACACCAAATGACAGCAGGGGAAAGAAAACTGATTATACTTTAAGAAACAGTCAACAACTGCTTACTATGATAGTAATTTCTTATTCAGTCATCTGTATGAGGTCAAATCATTGCTTGGGGTAAATGTGAACATCACTATCAAACTAGAATAAAAACTAAAAAATATGGCAAGCCTCTAAAATAACTCCAGTCTGATCTATTTAGAAAAGCTATGGGTAGGGACAGAATCAGCTACACCCAGAGAAAAAAACAGTGGGAAATGAATTTGGACTACTTGCATTTTTGTTTTTCTTCCCAGGTTATTTTTACCTTCTGAATCCGATTTTTCTTGTGCAACAAGAGAACTGTACAGATCTGTACACATATATTATATTTAAGATATACTTTAACATGTTTAACATGTATGAGACTGTCTGCCATCTAGGGGAGGGGTGGAGGGAGGGAAGGGAAAAGTTGAAACAAAAGTGAGTACAAGGGACAATGCTGAAAAATTACCCATGCATATGTTCTGCCATAAAATCTATGATAAAAAAAAAAAGAAAAGCTATTGGTCATCAAAAAGGGAAAATAGAAAAAAACATACACACAATTACCATTTCCTTAAGGAAATTCAAACAATGTAAATCAACTGTCACAAGAGATCAAAAACGCCTATAGAACTTTATAGCTAGTAAACAATTTACAAAAGTAAGGCAGACAAGGATAATATATCAGTGAAATTTAAACTCATTTATGAAATACTACAAAGAAGGAGGATGGAAGATGATCCTCATAAAATTGCAACAAATTCAAAGAAGGCTCAGGGAGAGACCTAAATAAACAGTTATTTTAAAAGCATTAAAGGATTACCCAGGCATGGGTTCTGTCAATAAAAAAATTATATTAAAAAAATAGATAAAATCATCTAGGAAAATTTTTTGAATATTTCAACTCACGTTGTATGATGAAAAAATACCTAATAGAAGGGGATCTAGGTAAAATATTGACTAACCCTGAAAATAGAATTCACTGGAAAGATCGTGGGATCTAAAGTCAAAGACCTGTTCAAAATCCAACCTGTGGGAGTCCACAGATAACCAATGGGTTTATAAATAAATTTCAAGGTCTCCATGTACTTGAATGGAAATAAAATAAAATAAAAAAAGCATTTAAGGTTTAAAGAACAAGGCTATGAATGAAAAACAGAAAAAAATCTGTAAAAGTTTGCTATAATTCAGGTGAGAACCTGAGTTAGTATGGTGGGCCTATGACTAGAGAGAAGGGTATAGATTTAAGAGAGACTGTGGTGGAAGAACAGAAAAACATTTGGCAACTGAGTGGATATATGAGAGGAGGAAGGCTAAGGACTCTGAGATGAATTTTGATGAGTAGAGTAGTGGTAGGATTCTCAACAGAAAAGGATAAGTACCTAAATAAATTCAGTTTGGGGTAAAAATGAGTTCAGTTTTAAACTTATTGAGTCTGAGATGCCAAGTGTATCTATTCAATGTGAAAAATCCAACAGGCAGTTTGTAATATAGGACTAGAACTTAGGGTAATATAAATACCTAAAAATCACCTGCACAAAGATGGTAACTCATGGGAGCTAATGAGTTTACTGAGAGAGTTTAAAGAGAAAAGAGGGAAACCTATGGCAGAACTCTGAGATAACAGGATGAAATATGGATAAATAATTCAGCAAATAAGATTAAGGAGATAGCAGAGAAGTAGAAGAGTCAAGAGCATTATTACCTTCCAAAATTCTTCAGCTCAAAAAACAAACAAAAACAAAAACCGAGGAGGAGAAAAAGACAGCAGATTATAATATCAAATGCCAGAGAGAGGACAAAAAGAGATTGGAAAAAAAATTGGCAGCTAAGAGTTCATTGGTCATTTGGGAAAGAGCAGTTTCCTGAGTGATTAAAGTGGAAAAGAGATTGCAAAAGTCTCTTTTTTTTTTTTTTTTTTTTATGAATGAGAGTAGTTTTTTTTTTAAATAGAAATTTAAGTATTTAAGGGAGAAGAACGTATACCTAGATCTAGATATGTATAATATATATGGGAAAGATTTGTTTACCTTTTTTTTTTAGAGTGGCCCCATATATTCTGATCACATTTCTATATAAATCTGGTTATTAAATAATACCTAGTTCACAAAGAAACCTACTAATATGACTATGATATCAATATGAACGATCTATTCAAGACTGACAACAATTAGGTTACTTAATGGACTAGGCCTGGAGTCAGGACCCAAGTTCAAATATGACCTCACACTTAATAAATAGCTGCATGGTTCACATGGTTCAAAAAGAATTGGACGTGACTGAACTACAACAACAATTGAAAAATTCATGCTTTACCATATGTTCTTTCATAAAGTCTACAAAAAAACAAAACAAAACAAAAAAACCCCACTAGATGAATGTAATAAAGAACTTTTCAAAATAACTTAATTTAGGAGGTTCTGGAGGATTCTGGGGTCAAATGCAATCAGCAAAAAATCATCCCCAAAGAATATCTTGAAGACCATATTAACTACAGGGAAGCCTTTCTCCATTTGATTCTCTATACTTATTATTCATAACAGTGGAAAACACTTTTGGTGAAGATACATCTTTCTGTTTTAATACCTCAACTAATACTGATAATTCAATGATCAAAGTTATCATTGTTTATAACCCTATCAAAAAATTTTATATGAGCTTAATGTACATATAAGAAAAAATTTTGGAGGACACCATTTAAAGTTAAGGTTTCCTCTACTCTAGCAAATGGTTTTTCATCCATTAACAGTAAGTCTGGAGTGAATTTTTATTCTTTATATCTTTCAATCAACTGTGAAAATTTTTTTTTTTTTTTAAATTTAATAGCCTTTTATTTACAGGATATATACATGGGTAACTTTACAGCATTAACAATTGCCAAACCTCTTGTTCCAATTTTTTCACCTCTTACCCCCCCACCCCCTCCCCTAAATGGCGATGACCAGTAGATGTTAAATATATTAAAATATAACTTAGATACATAATAAGTATACATGACCAAAACATTATTTTGCTGTACAAAAAGAATCAGACTCTGAATTATTGTACAATTCAACTGTGAAATTTTAAAATACCATTTCCAAAAGTCTTCATTTCTCACATCTTCAAAGATATTTCTATACAATTATAAATCAGCTTCAAAACAGTTTTGCAGATGTAAGAAAAAAAAGGCATATACATTGGTAGTTATAAACAACAATATTATGCTTTTCCCTTAATTGTTCTAATCAGTCTCTTATTTTTATTAAATCCAATATAGATTTCTTCTCTGTATACTTGGTCTAGTCAAACTGCTCTCCCACCTTTGTCTTTTTTAGTTCTATTTTGGTTTTCTCATGTAACACAACAGGAACAATTCTTAAACCTAAATACATTGGATCCACTTAAACCTAAATACATTGGATCCACTGTCAGTAATAAAGAAAATTTTTAAAGAACTGATAAAATCAGATCCAATTTTTCTTTCTTTCGTACACTCCATCTCTAAAGGTTCTTTTTATATAGCCCCTGAATATTTAGGTCTCATACTAAGTTTACAGAAAATACTAACTGGTTTGATGAGATAATTAGGTTTTAAAGGAATGATGATAGATCAGATCCACTTTTTCCTCCTTACAGTTTCATCTTTAATGATCTTTCAATATTTGGGTCTCACACCAAAATTTACTGTTCTGACTCAGAACAGAAAAAAATACCCCAAATTTACTGTAAACACTAACTGTTCTACATCAGGTTATTCTTCCTTACCTTTTTTTTTTTTTTTGCATTGTGATCTCTTGAAGTTTTGTCTCTTTCTTTGAAATTGGCCTATTTAAGCTATATATTTTTTAGTAAATGGTTTGCATCATTACCATCTTGCAAAACCCTTATTACATTTAAAGTCTATAATCTGCCATCCTACAGCTGTATATAACATTGCTTGATCATATTCCTAATTCAGTATAATCACAGGACCCAAGAATTGTAGTTTCATAATGCTGTCACATTTTGATATTATTTACTTGCATTATGATTTCTTATTCATTTACTACGTCCAAACATTGTGTTGAGGGTTTTATGGGTTACAAGAGCAAGCATGGGTTTTGAACTCAACTTATAATATGAAGGAATTTATAGTCTAGTAGTAGCATCTACCTGGCATAAAATTTTTTTAAACAGAAAAATACAACTCATTTTATTAAGTTTTACTCCATTTTAATTCTTTATTTCACTGTTGTTTCCTTGATTGTTGATTAAAATTCTTTATATCACCATTTAAATATGTTTCCATATTTACAGTGAACTTGTGGTTTCACAAGTATGAGAAATTTCTGTTGAGAAAACTCCCTCTACCAATGCAGAACAGAAAATATTGTACAACTTAGATTCTTAGAGATCTGCCTATTTGGCACTTAAATAATTTGTGTCAGAGTTGGGAACTGAATCCTGAAGTCAGGTCATAATCCATTATGTCATGAGCAGCTAATAAAATTTTGAATAGTTTTTTCTAGTTGGCAGACATTGAAAGAAGTTTATCAAGAAAGAATGAGAAATGCATACCACAAAAGAAATGTATTCTTTTATACATTTGATGAAGTATTAATATTGATACGTTTTTTGTTTTAGTGAAGATTTGAGAGAAAAAAATAAAAAATTAAAAACGGAGTGATACCTTTCAGGAATTTGGCTTTATATTTTTTGTGAATATTTTTCTTTGAAAAGATCTAAGAACAAATTTTCTAAAGTCTTATATAGTTACTAAACATGATTATATTTAAATAAAATAAACCAAGATTTTACTACATAATTTGTCATTTACTACATAACTTACTATATAACTAAATATTGTTCAAAATTTTTGTAAAACAAATTCACCAAACAGAAATTAAATTTGACAACAACTGACTTGCCTTATATTATCAACGAGTAATTTCAAAAATAAATACAAATAAAGTAACAAAAATTACCTTTATAACATTCTGAAGTACTTTCTCATTCACTACAGCTTTATGACAAGCTGTTTTTTGGTATAAATCCACCACCACTTCCAAAGATCTCTCTGCAAATGGTACATAATTCAAGGCTACCCATTCTGCCTAGAAAACAATATATGAATAATGAGGAAATAAACAGAGAATAGTTTAAAAATCATGGATTTTCCAAAGAATAAAACTGTTATAAACCTCAAGTGTTGGTTTTATGGCAGATTGCTAGCTTAATGCATGCAAGTTTTTTCAAAGAATGCATTTAATATAACTCAGGCAAAAATAAAACAATTTTGAAAAAACCCAAAAAATTAAAAATTTTCAGCATTTGATCTGGATTTGGGGAAGATATGCTTTATTAGCTAGAATGTCATGACTTTCTGCCTAATAGGTTAGGACAATTTTTAAGGAAATTTAACTCACCGGTGCAAATAGTTGGATCTATTGTGATTCCATTGTGTTGCAGAACAAATAGAATGAGAAAAGTTAATACATAATTAAAAACTATGTAAAATTTTACTGTTGAGTGAATAATCAGCATATGCATGCATTTAGAAAGCTATTTTTCCTAAACTGAAAATTACAATTTACCAATTATTTATGACTCTGAAAGTTCTTCAAAAATCAGTCCAACTGAATTTCACACCAGTACAGGAAACACTGGTTAAATAATAATTTTCTTGGGTGCATCCATGGTTGATTTTTCTCTTGCTATTTTATTTAGATACTTGCTATAGTTTGAGAGATTTGGAAATTATTTTTTGAAGGGATAAATAGAGTTCTGGGGGAAAGCAGGTAAGAACCTCAAAAATTTAGGGAAAAGAGTTAAAGAAATCAGTCATTCTGCTAAAAGAAAATGAAGCCACAAAGAGTAAAGAAGCAGTTTATACAAATTAATTCTGTATTTGTTTTATAATATACTTTACAAATAGAAACAGGAAGCCCTTTTTAGAAGAGGAAAATAGCTTTGGTCTGGACAATCAATATTCATTCTAAATGGAACTCCCTCTACCCAAATGCTGTTAAATCTAAAAGCAAAAATAAGATTTCTAAAAAATTACCTGATTATATTTTGCATTTGCAATGTGCTTTGTTTCCAGTTGTCCATACTGTGGAGGTTTACAGGAAAACTCTACAAATGCCAGTAACTGGTCAAATATTGCTGGATACATTATTTGCATGTTTTCTGGACCTATACAGATAGCCTTAAAAAAAAAAAAAAAAAAAAAAAAAAAAGACACCATAATGAAAAACTCTTAGGTCTGTGAAATTTCTAAGTTTTAAATAGGAAAATATGTAAAGCTTATTGTAAAAAAATAAATTATTTATGGTTAATGTTGGGACACAGACAAAACATCTGCCTCTAAGCCATCTTGCGGTGATGTTCTTTACCAGTTCATCATACATATACATTCCCTTCTCTATAAAATGGGGATGACAGTTTCACTTATCAACACAAAGGGGTTTTGTAAAATTTAAATGTGAATATTTAATATTATTATCTGGAATAATAACTATGCTTTCCCAAACTTTTCTTTATCCTTATGTTCCTACAGGCACTGGGAGATAGACTTTTGCTTTGATTAGTCAAAGCCATTAGCCATTTCAGCTATTCCTGAAACTTAGCAGCTAATAAAATGAATGTTGTGGGGTTTTTTGTTTTGTTTTGTTTTTTTTTTTGGGGGGGGTGTTGTTTGTTTTTTTGCTGAGGCAATTGGGATTAAGTAACTTGCCCAGGGTCACACAACCAGTCAGTGTTAACTGTCTGAGGCCAAGTTTGAATTCAGATCCTCCTGACTTCAGGACTAGTGCTGTATATACTACACCTAGTAACTTGCCTAAATGTATGTTTTTGAGAGAGATTATGAATTATTTTCTCAACAACACAAAAACTAGTCTTTATTCCCATGAAAGTAAGGAACGTGCCTAATACCCCAAACCTATCTATATTAAACACATACAATCAAAATACATGTGCACATATACATCTGTGAATATGAACACACCCATATATACTCACATAAATACATATATAGAATAAAAGTAATTCTCAAAAGTCAAAGAATATTAATAAAAAAGTTACCAAAAGAAAGAATACTTCAGATTACTAATAAGAGAAATAATCCTTATGTTTCACCTCACATCCTACAAAGATGACAAAAGATGGTAATAATCAATGTTTGCAGGATTTAAATCTATATGTCCCTGCAATTATTCTTTTTCTTTGGGAATTCACTTATAGCTTTTTTATGTCACCTAGTCAGAAGGTAATTATATGTAAACCAAGATAAAATAATTTAAAATGTATTTTAGAGGCTTCAAGCTAAATTACAGCTTTTCTTTAGAATTGAGTGTCACAGCTCAACAATGTCATTAAATACACCAAGCACCTTTTCAGTTTAATACTATGCTATATGCTTTGAAAGTTAGAAAAGAACTATAGACATAGCTGCTGTCCTGCAAGCATTTGTCATTTAGGGGTATAATTTTTTTCATGATAATACACATGTGGTTACAAAATTATTTCTTGTTCAGTTTTTTCACTATGTCTGTTTCTTTGTGAACCCATTTGGGATTTGGGGTAAAGATACTGAAGTGATTTCCATCTCCAGTTCATTTTACAGATGAGGAACTAAGGCAGATAGTTTTAAATGATTTGCTCCAGGGTCACAAAGCTACCAAGTGTCTGAAGCCTAATTTGAACTCAGAAAAATGAGTTTTCCTGACCACACGTCTAGATTTCTATTCACTGTTCTACCCAGATATCCCCGTAAAATTATACAGGAAAGAATAATAATGGCATGGCATTCATTAAAGATATTCAACCCTCTACCCTAACTCCACCCCAACATGAAACAGTAGCAAATGGAAAAAAGGTTGCATGCCCTGAGAAAGCACTATCCCATAGTTAAAGGACAGGAACAGTACCCCAATTGAGTGAATTTTAGTAACTGATACACCTTCCCTTAACCATATAAGACAAACTACAAGATATAAAAAAGCAGAGGAAGGATGAGAACAATTCAGAGATTCATTAAGAAATCTTATTTCCTGCTGCAATCTCAAGAGTGGGACAATGTTAGGAGCCAGCACTACACCCTAATTCACGAGAAAGAATGCTGATGTAAGTACTTGTGGCCAGGCTCTACCTTTCTCCACGGCCTGGGTCTAAGGTCAAAGTCTTGGCATGAGGCTGAGAACTGGCTGCAGACTGATTACTAAGTTCCATCCACTACTATCATCTGTTGCTTCAGATCTTTTCTGGGAATTTTCCCATCCTTGCTCCACTGGCTTTTATTTGTTTCCTTAAGAAGTCACCATACGTAGAAATGCAGCTTCAAATTTTAGTCTTTGGAATAGCTTGAGACAAATAACACCGATTTCACTATAGTTTCCTAGGGATCTCTAAAAGCTATCTTTGGTCTTTGACTATTTTCTTATGAAGTTTTTTTTTTTTTTTCATTACTTTGTGATCCATCAATAGTATTTTATTTTTCCAAATACATACAAAGATAGTTTTCAATATTTACCTTTGCAAAACCTTGTGTTCTAAATTTTTTCCCCTCCCTCCTCATGACAGCCAGAAATCTCATATTAAGTTAAACAAGTGCAATTCTTCTAAACATGTACATATCTGTCCTGCTATGCAAAAAAAAAAAAAAAAAAAAAAAAAAAAAAATCAGATGAGAAGGGAAAATACCAGAAGAAAGAAAAAACAAACAAACCCATAACAACAAAAAGGTGAAAATACTATGCTTTGATCTACATTCATTCATCATTTTCTGGATGCAGATGAGTCCTTTCCATTCTCAGTCTATTGGAACTGCTTTGAATCATTGCATTGTTGAGAAGGGCCAAATCTATCAGGGTTAACCATTACATAATCTTGTTACTAGGTACAAAGTTCTCTTGGTTCTGCTCATTTCACTCAGCATCAGTTCATGTAGGTCTTCCCAGGCTTTTCAGAAATCAGCTTGTTCATCATTTCTTATAGAACAATACTATTCCATAACATTCATATGCCATAACTTATTCAGCCAGTCTACAATTGATGGGCATCCACTCAGTTTTCAGTTCCTTGCCACTACAAAAAGGGCTGCTACAATATTTTTGCACATGTAGGTTCTTTCCCCCCTTTTCTGATATCTTTGGGATAAAAACCTAGTAGAAACATTGCGGGATCAAAGAGAACACAGAGTTTTATAGCCTTTTGGACTATAAAAGTCAGCTAACCTATTGTTTAGATCTGACTGAATTTCATACAGAAGTTTTCTTTTAAAAGTAAATACAGAAAAATGTCGTGTTTCCAGGGGATGAGGAGTTATTAGTGAGAATGAAACTTTTAACTAAATTTTCCTCTGAAGCAGGGACTCTTAATTTATTGGGTCATGGACTGTGTGTGTAAGTCTGGTAAGACTTTTGGATCATTTCTCAGAAAAGATTACCAAGGAAATAAATTACAAAAAAAAAAAAAAAAAAAAAAAGTTTTAAATTCACAGATGCCAGGGTAAGAACCTCTTCTTGAAAGTAACATTAACCTTTTTGCTGACAATCTTTCTTTTTTAAAAATATGAAACTAAAATAGTGCTTAAAGAAGGAATACACACATACACATTTCATATGCTTGCATATGTTCATACAGACCTTTTATGTTAGAGACAGAATTTAAATCTATATTTTACAGACTTAGATGTTAATTTTATTTGCTCACCATGCTTTCTTTTAAAAATGAGCCTAGAAATCAAACAAGAAAATCATGTAATATAACTGCAATTCTTTAGCTATTTCAGTTATAAGATACCAAAGTAAAATATTGAGATGATAAAATATTCAACATATTAAGTAGATTTATCAACTAAGACCAAAAAAAAAAAAAATAAATAACAAAAAGATCTAAAGAAAAATATCTGCTTGGGTATTACTCTAAAGCCATTTTTTTTTTTAAACTAGTAATCAAATCTTTAAATTAAATTTTTGAAAAAGAAATTCTGAAATTTTAAAAGCAGTAGAACACCATCTACATTCCTTTCTTAAAAAACATTTTTAGGACAGACAATTTTAAGGTGAAGAATTTAAAACCATTCTAGTTATATGAAAAAATGCTCTAAATCACTGATGGGCAGAGAAATATAAATTAAGACAACTCTGAGATATCACTACATACCTCTCAGACTGGCTAAGATGACAGGAAAAGATGATAAATGTTAGAGGGGATATGTGGAAACTGAGACACTAATACATTGTCAGTGGAGTTGTGAATTGATTTATCCATCTTGGAGAGCAATTTGGAACTATGTCCAAAAGGCCATCAAATTCTGCACATTCTTTCATCCATTTGTGTCTCTACTGAGCCTATATTCCAAAGAGATCTTTAAAAAAGAGAAAAGGATCCACATATTCAAAAATGTTTGTAGCAGCCCTTTTTGTAGTGGCAAGGAACTGGAAGTTAAGTGGATGCCCATCAGTTGGGGAATGGCTAAATAAAAAATATTTTATGAATATTATGGACTATTATTGTTCTATAAGAAACAATCAGCAGGATGATTTCAGAAAGGCTTGGAGAGACTTAAATGATTGCTGAGTGAAATAAGTAGAATCAAGAGAACACTGTACATGGCAACAAGATTATGTGATGATCAACTCTGATGTGATTCTTTGTAGTGTCCTTCTGGAGGTTCCTGCTATAGTGCTGTTTGCATATGGATTCAGATACCTTAGCATGTGGACTTAGATAATAGCTAATACATAAACTTACTGACCATGGTTAGGGACCATGGGGGAAAAATAATCACACTTCCATAAAACAGAAAACGGGGAATTGTTAAGGACCATGCCTAGGTGAAAGAGCAGGTCAATTCTCTGAAACCTCCATAAATGTGAATCATAAACTTGAAGGAGTTGCAAAGCAGCCTTTGCAGAGCTTCCTTGTGGTTTGGGAATGAAATAAATTTGAGGCAGAGGGAAGAGGAGAGAGGTCAGACAATGCAACAACCTCTCAACAGAGAGGTCAGAGAACAGCAACTGTCTCTCAGTCTCCTTGTATCATTATCATCCTCTCACATGAAGAGATCCATTCTACAGATCTGAGTTAGATCTCCAGCAGCCACTGGCAGGTGACTCCTATCACAACAACTCTTCAACAAGGAGGTGATTCAGTCCAATTCTAAAAGATTTGTGATGGAGAGAGCCATTGGCACCCAGAGAGAAGACTGTGGGATCTGAGTGTGGATCACAATATAGTATTTTCACCTTTTTTGTTGTTGTTTGCTTGCTTTTTGTTTTCTTTCTCGTTTTTTCCTTTTTGATGCAATTTTTCTTATGCAGCATGATAATTGTAGAAATACTGATAGAAGAATTGCACATGTTTTAACATATATTAGATAACTTGCTGTCTAGGAGAGAGGTTGAGAAGGGAAGGAGAAAAAATCTGGAACACAAGGTTTTGCAATGGTGAATGTTGAAAACCATCTGCATATATTTTGAAAAAAAAAAACACACCTATTTTTTCTTAAAACAAGGCAAAACAAATAAACAAAAAACCAAAAAATATTTTAGCAAATAGAGCCAAAATGGCAGATTGTAAAGGCAGGAACTCACCTAAGCTCCCCCTGAAACCCCTCAAATATTGACTCTAAACAAATTCTAGAGCAGCAGAACCAACAAAAAGACAGAGTGAAACAATTTTCCAAGCCAGGAAAACTAAGCAAGAAAAGACTATTGGATCAGGATGAAAGAAGCACCGCAATCCAGAGCAGAGCCAGTGAAGAGGGTCAGACAACTCTCAGGAGTCCCTAGGCTGGCATCAGGGTCAGAACTCTGTTGTACTGCCTATGCTTGGATCTGGGTTGCAGTCCTGGGTCTTAGTCCTAGAGTAAAAAGGAGGAGTAACACAACACTGATATTCTAGAACCAGAAGATAAAATAAAAAGAATTCATTCTTCCATTCCTGAAAAAATATCTGAAAATGAAAACTCCCAGGAATATCATACAGCAAGCAGCCAAAAATAAATAAATTCCAATAATGTGGAGCCACAGGTAGGATTACATAATTTTTAGCTGTTTCTATATAAAGGACCAGAGGGAGTAAAATCCGAAATTCCAGAGGGCAAAAGAGCAAGGATTGAAACTAAGAATCAGCTGCCCAGAAAAAGTGAATATAATCCTTCAGGGGAAAAACAATGGATCTTTAATGAAACAGAGGACCTCCAAGCATTCCAAGTACAATAGCCACTCACAAGTCTAATCACATTGCTGGCTGGCACAAGATCTTTGACCTGTTCTATTTGAGCTGGATTACCCCTCCGTTGGGTAATCTAGTAACCCTGTGCACGATCTTGAAGACTCACTATACTGGGTCACATAAAGTATAAACATTTAATAGACTTAGCATGCTATTGAGCTCCAGAAGTCCAGCAGTCTCAACTTCCCTGAAGCAGAAATTACTGATGTATCACCATGCCTGGCCAAAATCTTTTTGATTAGATTAAAACAGTCATTAAAATAGATAAAACAGTCATAACATCTTTTACAGGGGAATGTATTAGTGCAGCTAGCATATTTTCACTATGGAATACTAGGCAATTCAGAGAAGTATACTCTATTATTAACCTTGCCTCTAAGTAGCTATGTGATTTTCAGTCTTAATTTCCTGATTAACTAAAAAAAAAAAAAAAAAAAAAAAAAAAAAAAAATGGACTAAGTGAGCTTTCTCTGAGTTCAAATGCTTTCCAGCTACACAGCACAGTAGGCTGCCATTGCTTGATAGTAACATACAAACTCCAACACCATGATCTTTAAGTCTCAACTATAATCATCTATTGTTTCCTCTTTTGTGTTTCCCATTTGACTTAGCTCTTTTTCACCATGACTTCCATCCTTCAATTCTTCTTTATTCTCCTAAGTCTACTATCACCTCTATCACTACCACTTGGCTTCCTTTATCTTTCTATTTAGCTTGAACTCTATTTCTAGCTACAGTTCAGTGATCATCAATGAATGATTATCAATTAGCTATTTCAATCATCATCATATAGGAATCCCTTATCTGCTTAACCTTCTGCCATTTGTACCCTAATTTTCAAGTGTAGGTCATTTTTCACCATCTATTTGTTTTGCTCACTTTTGTTTCTGGACTGATGACTCCTAGGGAAAGTCATAAGGAATATACATTTAACCTGTTACAGATTTATGCTATTACCCCTCCTTGCTGTTAAGTAATTCCTTTATTTCCTAGTGAAAGCCCTGTCCCATTCTATCTTGTACCTATTTAAACTGTCCATCCTGAAAAATATCTTTATTATCACATGTACTCTTAACAGTTGACTTTGACTTCTATTTTATTGAGAAGATGAAGG
Organism: Sarcophilus harrisii; assembly: GCF_902635505.1. NCBI lineage: Eukaryota > Metazoa > Chordata > Mammalia > Dasyuromorphia > Dasyuridae > Sarcophilus > Sarcophilus harrisii. The sequence continues at coordinate 76,657,192 of NC_045430.1, forward strand.
TCATTCAGCATACATTCACTATTCCCTTCAAAATTCTTGTTTACTTTCCTCCTTTCTCTAAGGTAAAAATGGTTTTCCTCACCACTCCAAGGCTAATCTAGTCACCCATGTTTCCCAAATTTCTTCTTACTATAACAATAATCCTTTCTTTTTCTTCATATCTTCAGTCTTTCCTCTACTTATAAATGTTTACACATTTTGAAATTCCCTTTAAAAATAATTTTCTTTAACTAGGCCAAACTGCTTATCCTTTGATCTAGCACACCACTACAAGGTCTGTATTGCAAAGAGATAAAAAGAAAGGGAAAAAGACCTATTTGTATCAAAATATTTATAGCAGCTCTTTTTGTGGTGACTAAGAATTGAAAATTGAGGGGACAACAATTGGGGAATGGCTGCATAAGCTATGGTATATTACTGTAACAGAATATTATTCTGCTATAAGAAATGATGAGAATGAATTCAGAAAAACCTGGTAAGATTTACATGAACTGATGCAAAATGAAGTGAGCAGAACCAGGACAACATGGTACACAGTAACAGCAATAATGACATATATGAATGACGTAGCTATTCTCGGCAATACAATGATCCAAGAAAATCCCAAAGAGTTCATGATGAAAAATGCTATCTGCCTCAAGAGAAAGAATTAATGGCATCTGAATACAGTCTGAAGCATTATATTTTTGACTGACTGACTGACTGACTTCCTTTCTTCCCTTTATTTCTTTTTCTTTTGGTTTGAATTTTCATCCATAAAATGACTAAAATGAAAATGTGTTTTACATGATTACACATGAATATCCTATATTAGATTGCTTACCATCTTTGAGAGGCTGGAGGGTATGGAGAGTAATAGAAATAGAATTTGGAACTTCAAAAGAAAAACTCAAAATGTTAAGAATTATTTTTACATGTAACTGGGGTAAAAATAAATTATATTAAAAAAAAACCTTCCCCTGACCTTGATGATACTACTCTTTCAAGTTACTTTCCTATAACTATTCTTTACTGTTTAATATTCTATAGGATTCATGAATATCAGGATAATATCTTAGGTAGACTTTTAAAATAACAGCTTCAAGCAGTAGATTTATACACAGAAGGAAGGTACTTCCATGTTTATTGAATTGAATTGTAACTTAGTAAACATGTAATCAATTCTTGATGTTATACCAAGGCACTTGGCGGTTCCTCAATATAATCAATACCATCACTATCATTAAATTGAAACTTTTTGTAGGTGAGCAATATAAATCCAATATCTTTTTTCTCAATCCTTTTCTTCCTTGATCAATCTGAAAAAATGATGCCGATAACTATTTTATTCTACATATGAGGTGACAGGAAAACTTAACTGGGGAGATCAGGAAAGTCCTAAATGTAGGAGGGGATACCCAAACTGATCCTCAAAGGGAGCTATCAATTCCAAGAGGCTGAGGACAGTACTTAACTCAAGGGAGACAGTATCTGCAAGACATGAAAGCAGGAGATAAAGTATCATATGCAAAGAATATCAAATAGACCAGTCTGGTTAGAACACAGAACGCATGAGAGAAGAACATGAAACAAGTCTAGAAAAGTAGGATTGAAATGACACTGTCTGTTTTTCAGACAAACTGTTAGTGTATCCTACAAGAAATAGGAAAAGACTGAAGCTTCATAAGCAAGAGAGTAACTGGAGACAGAGCCAAGATGATAAAGGCAAGTATTTGCCTGAATTCTCCCCCAAATGCTTTCAAAATCTTTAAATAATGAATCTAAACCAATTTTAGAGAGACAGAACCCATAAAAAGAAGAGTGAAGTCAATTTCCTAGTCTAAGATAACTTAGAAGGTTGGCAGAAACATCTGTTGCACCAGGAGGAGAGTGAAATTCAGTCCAATGCAGGATGCACCAATACAAACTGGGTCTTAGTAACTAAGGTCCACAACAAACCAAAAACCGTCCCTGGGGCCTCTGAATCAGTGAAAGCAGTGGCAGTTTCCAGATCTCTCAGCTCATTTATAGATGCCAAAGACAACTTAGAAAGTCAGCAGGAAAGGTCTGTCACACTAGGGCAAGAGTGGAACACAGTTCAGCACAGGTTGTGTCATGACATCTCCAGTCTCAGCAAATCAAGAGCAGGACCTTGGAAGTCACTGACTCGGCAGTGGCTGCTTCCAAAGGCCTCAGCCCACTGATAGTAAGGGGTCAAACAACTGATCAGAAGAAAATTACAGCATCTTTTTCCTAGAGTGAGGGAGGACTTTGTTGATTTTCCCATACTCAGATGTGGGTTGCAGTCCTGATTTTTAGTCCTGGATCACAATCTCAGAGTGAGAAGGAGCACTAGCACATTAGAACTTACAGCTGTAGGGGGCAGGTATCCCCCCTCACAGTTCAGGGTAGAAAAGAGTGTTTCTGGTAGCTCATATGCCTCCTTACATCATAACACCTTAGAAAACCTGAAAACTTACAGTCCCTAGAAGGCCTATGCAAAACCCGAAAACTTAGGACAGTACACCCTCAACCCTAGAAGCAGTGCCCTACTTTAACAAGAGTTAAAACTCAAGTAATAGACTGGAAAAATGAGCAAACAGCAGAAAAAAAATTCTTACCATAGAGAGCTATGATGGTGACAAGGAAGATCAAAATGGACACTTTGAAGAAAACAAAGTCATTACATCCAAAGCCTCCAAGAAAAATAAGAATTGGTCTTGGGCCATGGAAGAACTCAAAAAGGATTTTGAAAATCAAATGAAAGAGGTAGCGGAAAAACTGGAAAAAAAGAAATGAGTGATTTACAAAAGGGGAAGCTAGGTGGCACAGTAGATAGAGCACCATCCCTGAAGTTAGGAGGAACTGAGTTCAAATCTGACTTCAGACACTTAACACTTCCTAGCTGTGTGACCCTGGCAAGTCACTTAACCCCAACTGCCTCAGCAAAAATAAATAAATAATATATTGGAGCAGACAGAAGCTAATAACTATGAGAAATAAAGAAACAATAAAACTGAACCAAAAGAATGAATAGAAGAAAATGTGAAATGTCTCAATGGAAAAAACAACTGACCCAAAAATAGATCCAGAGAGAGAATTTAAAAATTATTGACCTACCTGAAAGCTATAATCAAAAAAAAAAAAAAAAAAAAAAAGAGCCTGGATATCATCTTTCAAGAAATTGCCAAAGAAAACTATCCTGATATTCTAGAACCAGAAGGTAAAATAGAAACTGACTATACACCAATTACCTCTTGAAAGAGATCCCAAAATAAAAACTCCCAGGAACATTATAGGCAAATTCCAGAACTCCAAAGTCAAGGAAAAAATACTGTAAGCACCCAGAAAGAAATAACTCAACTATGGTGGAGCCACAGTCAGAATAACACAAGATTTAGCAGCTTCTAAATTAAAGGACTGGAGGGCTTGGAATTTGATATTCTAGAGGGTAAAAGAACTAGAATTACAAACAAGAATCACCTACCCAGCAAAACTAAGTAATCCTTCAAGGGAAAAAATGGACATTCAATGAAATAGAGGATTTTCAAGCATTCTTGATGAAAAGACCAGAGCTAATTAGAAAATTTAACTTTCAAATACAAGACTCAAAAAAAAAAAATCATAAAAAGATAAACAGAAATGGAAAATCATAAGTGACTTAATAAGATTAATATGTTTATATTCCTACAAGGGAAAATAATACTTGTAACTCATAAGAATATTTTCATTATCAGGGCAGTAAGAAAGTATAAAGGTCTAAGTGTGAGCTGAACATGAAGGCATGATATCTAAACAAATAAAATTAAGGGGTAAAAAAGGAATGTACTGGGAAAAAGGAAAGGGAGAGGTAGAATAGCATAAACTAACACCATAAAAGAGGCAAGAAAAGGCTTTTACAAGTGGAGAGAGATGAAGGGAAGCAGTGAACCTTACTCTCATCAAAACTGATTCAAAGAGGGAATAACACATACACTCAATTGGGTATAGAAATCTACAGGAAAAGTAAAAGGTGAAGAGGATACAAAAAGGTAGAAGGATGATAAAAGGAAGGGCAGATTAGGAAAGGGATAGTCAGAAGCAAAACAATTTTGAGAAGGCCGCTACGGAAAGAGAACTAGTTAACAACAGTAATCATGAAAATTAGTTCACGCATAGTGAACTGAGTCAAATATATAAAAATAAGAGCCATTCCCCAATTAATAAATAATCAAAAGACAGGAACAGTTTTTAGATGAAATAATCAAAACTATTTACAGCCACATGAAAAAATGCTGTAACTCACTATTGAATGGAGAGATGCAAATTAAAACAATTCTGAGGTACTACCTCATAATTATCTGACTAATATCCAGAAAAGGAAAATGACAAATGTTGAAGGGAATATAGGGAAAATGAGACATTAATGCACTGCTGGTGGAATTATGAACCAATTCAATCATTCTTCAGAACAATTTGAAACTATGCACAAAAGGCTAAAAAATCATGCCCTCTGACCTACCAATATCACCACAAAAGAGATGGTGGGAGAAAAATCCAAAAGGATAAAAATCTGAATGTATAAAAATATTTATATCAACTCTTTTCTTTGGGAAAAGAATTGGAAATTGAGAGTATGCCTATCAACTGGGGAATGGCTAAATAAACTGTGGTATGTGATTATGATGGAATATCATTGTGCTATATAAGAAATAATGAGCAGGATGCTCTCAGAAAAGTCTGAAAAAAACATTCACGAGCTCATATAAAGTGGAATGCACTAAGAACAAAATAATAGTAATAGTATAAGATGATCAACATTGAATAACTTGACTATTTTTAGCAGTGTAATGATCCAAGACAACTCTGAAGGACTTAAGATGAAAAATGTTATCTATACCCAGAGAAATAACTGATTGTGTCTGAATATAGATGAAGCATATTTTATTTTTTACTTTATCTTTCCTGAGGATTTCTTTTTCTGGGGGAAATGAGGGCTCCTATGTTTTCTTCCATAACATAATTGGAAATGTTTTACATGACTTCATACATGCCTTTTCAATGAAGGGAAGTGGAGAGGGAGAGAGGGAATCTGAACTCAAAATTTTAAAACAAATGTTAAAAACTGTTTTATATGGGCTCTCTTCAACAATAAGATGAACCAAATCAGTTCCAATTGTTCAATAATGAAGAGAACCAGCTACACCCAGCGAAAGAACTCTGGGAAATGAGTATGGACCACAACATAGCATTTCCACTCCTTCTGTTTTTGTTTGCTTGCATTTTTGTTTTCCTTTTCAGGTCATTATGTTATTTCTAAGTCCTATTTTTCTTGTGCAGCAAAATAAGTGTATGGATATGTATACATATATTGTGTTTAAAATATACTTTAACATTAAAAAACCAAACCAAACAAAAAACTTTTACCTGCAACTGGGGAAAAATACTAAATAATGGAAAAAAAAAAAGAGTAACTAAGTCAGATTTATATCTTAGGACTATCAATCTAAGTTCTGTGGTGAGCAGACTTGAGAAGTGGAACAGAGAGACAAATTTCCATAATTTAGACAAGGGTTAATTATAATTGCAGCTCCTAAATTGTGTCATAACCATCTGAATTAGCTTGAGTTTTGGCAAGTAATTGGATATACAGGGTGAAGGTATTAAAGGAAAAAAATATCATTGATGACTTAATTGGAAAACTCATGGTTCAAAATAATGGTAAGACATTCTATATATCTTAGGGCAGGTTTGGGGAAAATGGTGCTAACCTTGGATGTTTCACATAGAAACCTCTTTTCTTTTCCTTCTATATTTCGCTTGGTGATCTCATTAATTCTCATGGATTCAAATATGATGTCTATGCTGATTAACTCTAGTCTCTTATATGCAACTACCTATTTGATATATCAAACTGCATAGCCCCAGCTTCCCCACTGCTTTCCAGGATAGCACCATTACCCCAATCTTCCTAGACTCACAATTTAGGTAGTTTTAAGGACTGTCAATTTTACCTTTAAAACATTTATCAAATGCATGTTCTTCTCTCCTTGCCACCACCCTAGTACAGACCCTCATCACTTCATGCCTGGACTTCTATAATAGCTTACTTTGGTGCCTTCCGTCTGAGGAATATTTGAACGTAAAAAATTAATAATTTGGGGCAGCTAAGTGGTGCAGTGGATAGAGCACCAGCCCTGAAGTCAAGAGAACCTGAGTTTAAATCTGGTTTCAGATACTTAACACTTCCTAATTGTATGACCCTGGGCAAGTCACTTAACCCCAATAGTCTCAACAACAACAACAACAACAACAAATAATAATAATTTGATTATGATATCCTATATAGAGCTTTTTTGATAGAGAGTTGTTTGCATATTTTCTCATCCATCAGATTGTAAGCTCCTTGAGATCAGGGACTTTTTTTTTTCCACTTTATGTTCATAGCATTTATAGATACAGATGAAGGTCTGCAAACTTTTATAGAAATAAAGGTCTTGAAAGAGTAAATCTTAATTTTTAAAAGATTCTTTTAAAAATTTTCAGTTCCAAATTCTCTCCTTCCTGTAGCTCTTCTGCCACCCACTGTGAAGGCAAGCAATATAATACCCATTATACACATGAAGCCATACAAAACATATTTCTATATTAGAACTACATTTATTTATCTTTATATCTTTCTCAAAGTTTAGTATAGTAAATTACATGTAGGAGATGATCAATAAATGCTTTTTTTCAATGTTTTGATTCAATGAGATAATTGTACTTTGATCCAGACCAGGTGATACTTTATACTTAGATAGTATTGATGAAATTACTATTTAAGAAAAAAAAAACTCAAAAGATTTTTTTTTTATTAATTTGTCAGTCAGAAATATTTGCAAAAACTTAAGTTTCCCCTAACTCACATTCCTTCCTATGTAAAACATTGGACCATAACCAAAAATCTTAAGAACACAAACAAAATATAGGGACTAAGATAAATTATTTTCTTAAGCAGACTCATATTACTTTAGGTACCTTAGATAATTATGGACCAAATAAGTGGTTCTCAAGAAATATTTTTAAGGATGACTTCATCTTTAAATTATGTATGATGAGTTTAAAATACCATGGAATAGTTTGTATTACTGTTTAGAAGGCATCTAAAATGGTTACCTTTTGTAGAACATCTAGAGCTGTAAGCACTGCTTCCTGTAAACTTGTCAAAACTGCTTCAGTGTATGATGGAAGGATGAAAGGAGAGGCATCTGAACTGATAGGGACAGAGACAGCACTGTGTAAGATGATACCCAACTTTTGAAGATCATCCATGCTGAAACCAGTTTTTATATGTTGGTAGAGAGCTGGGAATATTTGAATTAAAGCTGTAAGAAAAGGCTGGCTGGGAATGAAAGTTAATTTATCACAAGTAAGAGGTGGCTTAGTACTTTCCGATCCAATTCTATACCAGGTATTCCATGCAGCCCACCAGAGATTCAAATCTTCAATCTCATCTGTAATTATAGATGGTTCAGACCCAGGGTATCGTGCGAGTCTTTCTCCAATGGAATCTGTTCTTATAAATGGTCTACTTAAACCAGGAGTAGACATTGGCCCTATAAGGACAGGCACGGGTACATTAACTGCTGGTGGTGTCTCAGGTTTATCAGAGTCTCTCATAGGGGAAACAATCTGCAAAATTTCTTGAAAACTTTTCAAAGCAGCCAATGAAACTTCATTATTTTTGCTGAGTGCAGCTGATTGTATATGATCAAGAAGAACATCCCAAGCTTTAGGAAAATCTCCTACAAGGAAAAGGAAATAAAAAAGAAATTAGTTAAAAGATGACTAACACATATAATACATTAATAAGAAACACAATTAGCTTCTTATAAAAATTACTTTCAGAAACAAAGTTGTTTACCACTGACTACAAAATGTCCAAACAAGTCATGATGCACGAATGCAGTGGAGTAGTGTGATGTTAAAAAATGACAAAAATAATAAAATGTTAAGGAGCATGGACTTACATGATCTGATAATAAATGAAGAAAAAATGCAAGATTACAACAATGTTAATGAAAAGAAAAGCAACAAAATAATTTGAATCTAAATGTTGTAAACTTATAATAAACAGTTTTGGTCCCCAAAACATGGTAAGACACCTTTCTCCACTATGCTGACAGAAGTCAATCATTGTGAAACAGTGTACATTATACAGAACTTTTTTGACATGTTAATTAGTTTTGTGGAAATACTTTAATTTTTTTTTCGATAGCTCTTTGAGAAGGGATAGGGATAGAGTAACAATTATTTTTTTTCAATGTAAGGGAAAAAATATTAGAAAATTATACTTTAATTTTTAGTTAGAATTCCTTTGCATTTTTCATCACCAGCTTGGAACTTTTAGTTGTTTGCTACAAACACAGAACAACATTCAAAGAAACATGTAAAGTATACCAATATCCCAGTCCCCATTAAAAAATCACATGTGAAGTTATGCAAAACATTTCCATAAAAGCCATGTTGTGAAAGAAAACATACAATCTCCCACACTAATAAAAAAAAAAAAACCCTCTAAAAAAAGTTTGAAAAGAGAGAAGGGAGAAGAAAGGAGGAAGAGGAGGAAAAAAAAGAGGAAGAAGAGGAGGAGGAGGGATAGGAGGAAGAGAAGAGATCTCAAAGATCTTGAATCAATATATAAAACTAAAGGAAAAAAATAGTAACCACAGAAGGAACTATGACCTCCAGATCTAGTAAACAAGTTCAGATACCTATTTGCATAAATTCTGCAAAATAAAAGAAAATGATCCAACACTTGATGAGACTCTGTGGAATGAGGAGAACATGGAGGAGAACCACACTGTTCCTAATGTTAAAGAGAAAAGAATCATAGGAGCAGAATTTATGTCGTATACCACAAAAATGAGGAAAACAGAAAAACTTGAATTTGCAATGGGAAGCTTCACCAAAGAAACAAAAGAGAAACAACAGATTGGAAATGGAAATGCACAGAAGTGAAGGACAAATTAGATGAAGAAAAGCAAAAAAGAACATCAAAAGAAAATTCATTCACTACATAAGCAAAGTACACAGATCTCAAAAATAAGATGTATAGAGATAGCTTAAGGATGATAAATCTCCCAGAAGAATGTACCAGGAATAAAAACTTTTAATACCTTAATGAAAGAAATCATAGAAGAAAACTGCCCAAAACTTCTAAAAATAGAAAGTGAAATTCACAGATTATCTCCAGATAAAACAACACAAACATCTCAAGGCTGTATGCTGTTTCCACCAACAATGGTGAGCTCCTTGGATTATTCTTTTGCCTTTCTTTGTATCCTCAGTACTTTGTATAATAGTGTCTGGCACACAGAAGGCATTTAAATACTAGTTGACTACTTCAAATGATTATTGTGAGGATCAAATAAACAATATTTGCTTAATACACTTTGCAAACCTTAAAATGCAATATAAATGGTAGGTGTTATTACTGTTAGGTAAGCATTATCTTAAAACTCCAAACTCGTGTGAAAGCTTAAACCAAGCCTGAAATAATAATATTTGTTTTCTACCGCAGGTACATGTGGGAAACTTGAATAGTTCTTCCCAAAAAGAGATGTTTTGTTTTGATGGATTTGTTTTTTTTTTTGCTTCATTCATCTTGTGAATTAAGAATTTACTTAACAACCAGGTATGGGCAAGGATGCTGTCTGTTGCCATGGAATACAGCAAAGCTAATTGCCTTAGACTAGAATCAAAACAATGGATATCACTGGGCTTTTGTTCATAATTAGTGAACCAATGAGTCTCAAAGTATGGAATTCTTCTAAATTTACATAACAATAAAAAAATCAGAAAATCATCTCTCATATATCATATAACAATTCTCTTAAAATAGTAAGAGAATAAAAACTAATTTAAAGGTGCACATTTCTCAAAAGATAAAAAAGAAGTTTGAAACCTAAGTTATCCTCTTCCTTATTCTGTTACAATCAATCAAAAAAATTACTTATTAAACACTGTCAAGGCAGGTAGGTGGTGCAGTAGATAGAGGACCAGTCCTGAAGTCAGGAAGACCTGAGTTCAAGTCTGGTCTCGGACACTTAACACTTCCTAGCTGTGTGACCTTGGGTAATAAACTTAACCCAAATTGCCTCAGCAAAAAACAAAAAAAACAAAAAAACAACAACAAAAAAACATTGTCTATATGCTATAGGTAGGTACCAGTATTTGCCCTCAGGAAGTTTACATTCTACTAGAAAGAAATTATTTATCTGGGTACTATATTAACTTGTTTTAAAAAATAAAATTTGATAACTATTTCTTTTCTTTTTCTATTTAAAAATTTTTTTACGCTTTTTATTTTCAAAACATGCACGGATAATTTGACAACGTTGACTCTTGCATGAGCCTTGTGTTTCAGATTTTCTCCTCCTTTCCCCTACCCTCTTCCCTAGATGGCAAGCAATCCAATATATGTTAAACGTGTTAAAATATATAGATAACTGTATTTCAATTGGTTTCATTTATAATCTTAAGGATTTATTTGTCATTTAAAAGCCTTATTCTGAGAAGGGTACTATAGATTTCTTCAGAATGCCAAACTGCTTCATGACATAAAGAAGATTAAAAACTATTACTCTCTGAGGATATGATTACAGATAAATATAGTACACATATCAAAACAACACACCGTGATGGGAGGGAATACAATAACAACTGAGGGTATGAGGAAAGAGCTCTTGAAGGAGGTGTTACTTGAGCTAAGCTTTTATCGAATCTAAGCACATGCTTTTACAGAAGGAAAACAGTTGAAAAGAAAATGTTATGTATGAGGAACACAACAACTTGGGAGTGCAGAGTGCACAAGGGGAAATTTTGTGCAATCAGCCTGGAAAGAGAGGTTGATATGACAGAAGTAAGCCATTCTTGGTAATTCTACCTCCATAATACAGTTCATCATCTTTCCAACAACATAGGCACTATTCTACGTCAGGGCCTCATTAACTAATGTCTAGACTATTGAAATAAATTCCTAATAGACTCTCAGGCTTTTAGTCTCTATCTTCTCCAATTCTTTTTTCCATGTAGTTGTCACACTGATAATAAAGTAAAGGTCTAACCCATATTACTTTCTGGATGAGAAACTCCTGATGCTTCATTTTGTTTCCAGAGATAAATACAAACTATTACTTGGCTTTTGGAGCAGTTTGGCTCCAATCTACTTTTTAAAAAAATTCTGGATAGGTGTATAGAATAGCTTTCTTAGATTTAATTATTCCATTTATTCACTGCAATATAGTTCTATAGATTATATTTGGTTGAGGTTGATGTATTTTAAGAGGTTGCTCAGACCAACTTTGGGTCTAAATTTTAAAAAAGATTTCAGCTTTGCTACGAATATCTCAAAAGCCAATTACCATCTTCTCATATATATGTAGCCTTCGCAGAATTGCAAATGGGTGAAATTTTTCCTATTTCAAGAGCAAGTTAAATTTAAAACAGGAAAAATGTGTCTAAAGGTCCCAGACAGTTATCTTTGCTCATAAAAAAAGGAAGTTCTAGAATCTTGAGGAATCAACATATTCATGTCCCTTTAAAGTGAGGTTATGTGCTTGTAGGGATTAATCTTTCCTTTCCATTAATGGAAGGTCCATTTTTGGTCACTTGAAGGCTGATGAGACCTTTGTAATTAATGATTGCTTCTGAGATGGGATATTGACATTCCTTTATATCTAGAGAATTTCTGATCCAAAAAACTCCATTTTTCAAATGAGATTTTCTTTCTCTATCTCCATTTCCAGAATCCATATTGTTTGACTTTTGTACCAGGCTAAGAAGTAGATTCAAGAGAAAGCCAGAAACTGAATTTTTACAAAAGAAAAAAATGGAGTGTGCTACTTGGAATGGAATAGGCTGGAAAAAAAGGCTTCTTTAGTTAATTTTTCATTTTCCAATTTTAATTAATGACATATGACGGTACTCATATGCAGAAAACCCTAAAGGCACATACCCTAGGAATACTTAGGATATTGCTAATTCCTTCCCTGACTTTTTATTTCAATCAATTTTTTCAATAAACATTTTCAAGGTCTGCCCCCAAGAAGGCCATCTCCTCTCAGCTAGTCAAGGACAACTGAGAATGATTGGATCTCACCTCCCAGATGGCAGCTAAATTTTTTCCCAATTTTATTTTATTAAAATTTTTTTTAAAAATGCTTAGGGATCTAGTTGTACAAAAATATTTATAGCAGCTCTTTTTCATGGTGGCTAAGAATTAGAAATTGAGGGAATGTCCATCATTTAGGGGATGGCTAAACAAATAGTGGCATATAATTATGATGGAATATTACTGAGACAAAGGATCAGCTGGATGATTTCAGAAAAACCTGAAAAGACTGACATGAACGGATGCAAAGTGAAGTGAGCAGAACCAGAATAGTGTACACAGCAACAACAACACAGTATGATGAAGAATTATAAATGATTTAGCTATTATCAGCAATACAATGATCCAGTATAATCCTGAATGACTCATGATGAAATCTGTATCCACCTCCAGAGAAAGAACTGATACCAGAACTGATACCTGAATACAGACTGAAATATATACCATTTTCACTTAAAAAAAAAAAAAAATTGAATTTTCTTACACAAAAAGAATGACATGAAAATGTTTTATATAATTACACATGTATAACCCTATAAAAGAATGCTTACCATCTCAGGGAAGGGAGGGGAAGAAAGAATTTGGAACTCAAAACTTTAAAAAAGTTTAAAAAAATAAGTACCACCTCTTACAGGAAACCTATCTTGACTCTCCAGTTGCTAGTGTCTTCCTTATGAAATTACTCTAAATAGTTTGCATTTAATTTTTTATATACAAATTATTCCCCTTCCTCCCTCTCCCACTCACCCTCATAATGTAAGGTCCTAAAGGCAAGGGAATGTTTCTTCATTGTCCTAGTAACTCCATTGCATATATTAAATGCAAAATAAATCACTGCTAAATGAATGAGCCAATCAACAACAATTTCATTAAGGCATTAATTTACTAAATATTTTGATGACTTATCCTTGTATTATGAATTGTCATAGAAGGTTTGCGGCACTTAAGGTTTTATTTTGCACTTTTCAAAAATAATTGTTACATTTAACTACTTTGAAAATAATGTCTTGAGATTTTAACTTTAAAGGTTAAAATGTTACATTAAAAGTTAAAAAGTTATATGATTTAGTTTAATGTACTCATTACTAAATGCAATCAATATTTCTAAATTTTAGAATAACATACCTAGAGGTTGCAGTAAGTATCTTCTTGTATTGAAGATTCTAGCAACTCCAGCCAATGTTAATACCCATGTCTCAGCCCACTGTTTTTCTGCTGTGTCTCTTGAGTGATGAATGAGTATGTTGCCACCACCTGACTCTATCTTCTCTTTGTCAGCTGTGGTAGAAGCTTCTCTAACTCGGTCGAGTAGATGAAAGAGAACCTAAAGTGTATACAAATGACATGTTATGCATCTATTTTAAATGATGGTAAGGGTAACTGAAGAAGTGCCACAGAAAAGGCATTATCTTACCCATCGTCAAAAGTAGTCAGATTATAAATATAATAGCTTAATTTGTGACCATTCCTCAAAATAAGTCTGAGAGGTAGTATATTTCCATATTTTTGGTCTTTGACATATTTATTCTTTTGAAAAAGTAACCCTGAGGTAATTTCTCATTCCAGGTAAGAGGAATTGGATATAATTCCATAATATGGATGGACTTCACCAGGTTTCCTGTCATGGAACTGAAGGAGAGTGAAATCTCTAGCTATAGATGAATTTTTTTCCCTGATCTATGGGATAAGTACCAAATAGTAGTTCTTAAAACACTAAATGACTATAAAAATCTTTAACTTACATATACTAAAAATGTATTAGAGAAAAGTTATGTCATGAAAATAAGCTCTATTTCTAAAATGAAAATGTAATATGCTCCACTTGCCAAATTAAAAAGTTAATAAACTGAAAAGTAATTAGGGAGAATTACAACAAATTATTCTCTTCCTTCTAGATGTTGCCCTTGCAATTCTGATTGTCCCCTTTCTCTCCTTTCCTTCCACAAATTATCACCTAAAAGCTGACCTTCAAATCCTACTTTCTTATCTCTCTCCAGCCAGATCCAGTGAGAGAGAGAGGACTTGCATAAGAGGGTATTCCTTTGTGCTTGTTCTTCCCTCAATACCACTCCTTTATCAATAGCATTTATTCTTAAGGGCAACATCTTCAGCCTTGACTATTTAATCTTGACTCAATTGGGAGATATGGGATTGGAAGACAGAAAATATTTATTTCTGAAGTCCAAAATTGGCATTTTGAACATATCTTTCTATGGAATTCTTAAAGTGGTGATTAAGGTTTTTTAGAATAATTATTCAAAGATATTACTTGTGTATTTCTATATGCTGTCCAGAGAACTTTTCCTCTATTACACTGTTTACATGAGAAAATGTATTATTATGTTAAAATGTTTTAGAGAATAACCTATCATATGCAGTTGTGTGTGTGTGTGTGTGTGTGTGTGTGTGTGTGTCTGTCTGTTTTTAAGTGTTGTACTAATTGGATTCAGTCCAACAGTTTAACAAAAATTTCTTAACATCTATATGTTAAGCAACATGCCAGGTTTAAGAATATTAAAACAAAATAAAAATTAGGGTGATTACAGTGGAGAAAGGAATGAAATTGGAAACAAAAAGAGTTCAAATTCTAGGTTTACTCCTTATTTCCATGAAACTTTGGACATATACTGGGTTCAAAGTTCCCTGGTCCTCCATTTCCTCATTTGTAAAATGAGAGGGTTAGTCTAGATGATTTCTTGTAGCATAAGATCTATGAAGCTATGAATAGTCCCTGCCTATAAGAAACTTAAATTCTCAAGGGAAGGCTGGAGGAGGGGCAGAGAGAAGAATGCTATTTTTTTCAGTTTTTTAAATGAATGAATATTTTACATTTTTTGCCTTGAGAAAGAAAAAATTAAGGTTGTTTTATGTTCATTTATGAGGCTCAAATTTTTTTTCTCATTTATTATTGGTTCTTAATTTAAATTAAACTTAATTAATTTTAAATTTTTAATTATTTTAATAAAATTTAATTTATATAATAATATAATAAAATAATAATAAAACATAAGAGTTAATAAAATAAAAATATTATTTTTAAAAAGTCAGGATTATATTAATCAGCAATAATTACTTTCTTTTGTAATATTCACTTGTCTTTTCCAGTTTGTGTTATCAAGAGATAAAGAGACAAATAATCAAAAAGGAGGAAAGAATAAAATATGAAAGCAGAAAAACATTAAGGTTTGATGTTTTAATAGTCTCTATGTATGATAAAAATATTTTCAAATTACTAGGGTGCTTTTTTTTTATTTTGAAAAAAAGGGGACTGGGGAAATCCCATTATCTTAAAGTACCTTAAATTAGTATCACAAACAAGTCCTCTCCCATAGGAACTCCAGACCCCCAACTCCTTTAGAATACCTTCCATATAACAGTGTGCCAAGTTGAATGCTGCAACAAGGTTCCATGTGCCCCAATGGTAGAAAAAAGAGTCTGTCCTGCACTTTTTCTGACAGCAGGCCGTGGATCCACACAGAGTTCACCAAGTTTGGCATAAAGACACAACCATAAACAATCAAATGGAGGTGCAGGGTGAAAGGGACGGTTTAAAACTACTCCTTTCTCTTCTGCTTGCTTCTGTTGTGCTGCCTCTTCTCTGTTCAATTCTTTTTCAATAGTTTCACCTCTTTGGAAAAAATAATCTGAAATGTTCCACTATAAATAAAGTAAAAAAAACCAAAACTATTTCATTACTTTATAAATAATTCAGATCTTCAGTATATAGTTAAACTGTATCTTTCAAAGCAGTTTTTTGAAATTAATAAAGTTGCTTCAGAAATGTTTATCTTAAATATGTTATAAGAGATGACACTGAAGCCAAAGTTCAGAACATGCTAATTATATGCTGATGAAACATGCATACCCTGAGAAAACTCTTTGAATATTCATACACAACTGATTTCCAATTCAATAGATTTTTGCAGTTTAAACTATATTTTTTGATACATGATTTTACATATGGAATACAATTACCTAAAAGATTTATTTTGGACCAGAATTACAAATTGTCAATAAGGTAGGCCTAAAACAGCATGAAGAAAAGATTCTGCTAGATAGAATCTAGGAAATCATAGTGTTTTCAAAAATACCAAGATAAATGAAGACACCATAGTCAATCTCCTTAATACCAGTGTTCCACTGGTGATCTCATAAAATTATGATACAGGGAATACGACCACCTAGAAAAACTTGTAAGTATTTAAATACCCACAAAAGTAAGGGAAATGTGGGTGATGAGATTAAGTAGGATACAGCTTTTTAATAATATTGATTATATAAGAAATGGAGCAAAATCCATTGCAAAAAAATATATATGTTATATACATATTTGTATATAACAAATAAAAGATATAAACCAATCATGTCATCAAAATAAGGAATAATAGAGAGACAACTGTAAGAGAGAAGGATGTAAAAGCAAGTATGATACATTTAGAATGAAAGAACCTTGATTTTAATCTTGGTTCTGTCATCTATGTGTTACCTTAAGCAAATCACTTGCATTCTATGTGTCTCAGTTTCTTCATCTATAAATAACTAATTAGGGTTAATCTTTTCACCCTATATCTTATGCTTTTTCCACTGAGTAATCTTTATGAATGATTTACAATAATGAAAACCTCTCCATTATGATATCAATATTGTAATGAAATTAGCAAGAGACTTACCAGCAATCCTATTGATGTTAAGCTAATATTAAGCTCTTGATTATGAAGTCCAAAGCTGCCTGCAACATCTACAACTATCTGTAGGCAGGTACAAGGCATTGTTGGTAGAAAATCTGTCACCACCAACTGAAGACACTGGAATGCAGTTCTTATTAAAGACTCTCTGTAAATATGAGAAATTAAGAAATATGGATCTGTAGGTACAAGTTGGCACACTTCACAACTATAACATTACTAATCACAACTAATTTCATGATCATAACAATTTTTTAAAATGTGGTATCGTGAAAATAACCTCTATTTTACAATAAAACAAATTATTGTGAAATCATTTTTATCCCATAAATTTTCCTCCAAAATATATTTCCTAAACAATATTTAAAATGTACAAGTAAGTGTAATAAATGCTTCATTATTTTTTTCAAAGCCTTCAGGTGACAGAATTTAATTTGTTTTTTGTTTTAAAAAAAGCAACTTTAAGAAAATGTTAGGATCCTATATGAATGCTTTTAATCAATAAGAAAGATATTTACTATTACTATGTTATTTTCAGTTCTCTAAATAGCTTACAATTTTACAAGAAAAGTATACTACAGATGAATAAGAAATAAGGCCCTAATTTTGTTAACATAACCCCACACTTAAACCTCCACTGCAATGGGAAACCATATATTCAAGTTGAAGAAAGTTACAAAATTTCCAAATACAGAAAACAGGAATTTCTGAAAGAAGGGTCAAAGTTGTGAAGGCAGAAAAAGAAAATCCTCTACTTTGTTAGTGATAACAAAGCACAGATGAAATCACTAATTTGTAAAATGTGCTTAATAAATTCTTTTTTGTAATTAATTAATGATGTTATATGTATATAGACTACTAACTCATCTTATGCATAGGAGTTTGGGAGTCATGTCTCTAAAATTCCTGATAATCTAAATGACAATAGCATAAGTATCAGATTGTTTCATAACTGCTACCATACAGTAACGATGTCTAATGACACAATCTGTTTAAAGATAGAATCAAGAGAACAAGATATTGTTGGCAAAGTGAGCAGTCTGGTTACTACTCTCCCTTATGAAAACAAAGAAGGAAAAGTTGATGAATGAATGATACTGTGATGATTTGAAGAGTACAACTGGGGAAGAGGAGCCTCACAATGGATAATGTCAATTTCTTTCAATGAGAGTATAAATATAAGGTTCTCTATTTTTTGTGGTTGTTTTTGTTGAGGCAAATGGAGTTAAGTGACTTGTCTAGGGTCACACAGCTAGGAAATGTTAAGTGTCTGAGGTCATATTTGAACTCAGGTCTTCCTGACTTTCAGGGCTGGTGCTCTATCCACTGCCCCAAGGTTCTCTATTTTAAAGATGGTTGGAGGTGTAACTCTCTTGAGAAGGTTTATAAGAGTTGTGTGTGTGTGTGTGTGTGTGTGTGTGTGTGTGATCAGAAAACAATAAAAAGATTAGCATGCAACAGTGAGGGTCAATTGAGATTGAATAATAAATCTGTGGTGGACTTGGTCAGCATGATCATATGACTTTCTCAATGATGCAGTGAGTGGCAGGAAATCAGGCAGATAAGATCTAGAAAGTTATGAACAACAACTAGACAATGAGACAAAGGATATATGGTCCAATAATACTATAACACTAGACTGGTTGATTAAAGAGGATGAATTTAAAAAGGAGACACAGTTTTAAAAGTCAGAGCACAGTGATGGCCTTATAAAGCAGGGATGGATAGAGTGACAGATTATTGTGATAAGGAAAAGGAACCCTGAAAGATTACAGTCAGATATTAAACAGGAATGTGTAAGATCTAACACTGAACCACTTTAAAGAACCAATCATTCAATCTTTAGTGTAAGAATTTACTCCTCGAGATTTACATGAACTGATGCTAAGTGAAATGAATAGAACCAGGAGATCATTATACACTTCAACAATAATACTATATGAGAATCAATTCTGATGGAAGTGGCTATCTTCAGCAATGAGAGGACCCAAATCAGTCCCAATTGATCAGTGGACAGAACCAGCTACACCCAGCGAAAGAACACTGGGAAATGAGTGTGGACCTCAACATAGCATTTGCACTTTTTCTGTTATTGTTTGCTTGCATTTTTGTTTTTCTTCCCAGGTTATTTTTACCTTCTTTCTAAATCTGATTTTTCTTGTGCAACAAGATAACTGCATAAATATGTATACATATATTGTATTTAACATATACTTTAACATGTTTAACATGTATGGAACTGCCTGCCATCTAGGGGAGGGGGTGGAAGGAAGGGAAAAGTTGGAACAGAAGTTTTTGCAAGGGTCAATATTGAAAAATTACTCATTCATATATTTTGTCAATAAAAAGCTATACTACCTAATAATAATAATAATAAAAAGAACTTACTCCTCAGAAATAAACAAACATTACAAATCATGATATGATTTTTTATTGTTGTTGATTGCTTATAATGTGAATTAAACTTAAGATTGTGCTGCAAGTACCTTTTATTCACCCTTTATGAGCATCAACTTTTGTTTCCAAGCACACTACTATATATAGTAGAGTTATGGATCATAGACATGGAATACTTGTATGTAATAGGATCAAGAGTATGACCAACACTATATGTGACTGAACTGGAGACAAAGTCATTAGTGTACTGCTCAAATGAACAGAGAAAATGTTTTTCAGAGTTGCCAACATTCCTAACAACACCAACACTGACAAAAAAGAGATCAAGAGCAATGAGAAAGAAAGAGGTAAAGGTCCAGTGCTCAGTCAATTCCATCTTCACCAAAAAGCTTCACTTATTAATTTGTGGAAAAGTTTACTTCTTTTTACTCGAGGATTGATTTACTACTAGGTAGTTAGCATCTCTACTCAGTTTATATTTATCAAAAGGTATCATAGGTAAACTTAATTTACAAATAGGAAATGCTAAGTAAAAAAGTAACATGAAGATAAGACAGGGTGAAAGAAGTCAAGACACATTTTCCCCTCAAAGAGAAAGTTACAATGTCCATTTAACAATAGGAGATAACAGAAACTTGGGAAATTGCCTGATTTAAGCAAATTACCTTTTCTTATCCACATGACCTTCATATATTAGGAAAATAAATCCTGGCCCTGACAACAAAAATCTATCTGAATCAAGTACAAAATAAAATTTTAAAGTCTATGTTTTACTAATGAAAGGCACCATTGCTAAATCTAAACAGCAAAGTATTTTTTTAAAATAAAATTATAGAGTTTAAAATGCTTTTTGTAATTAAAAATGTTCCACTGATGATGATACTAAATAAAAGACTTAAAATTATCTTTTGACAGATTCAGGGTGGGGAACCACACTTATGCTCAATTTGGTAAGCAAGTAAGATATTTTAAAAGTAACACTATTAGTATTATTTATTTCCAATTTATATGAACGTTTAGATGTTTACTTCAACTACTTACCCTTGATCGTTTCTGATTGCTCCCATAACCCCAAGCACTAATGGCCACCCAGGACCAAGACTATCTCCCTGACTTTGCAGAATCTGTAATACACATTCCAATTGCTTGAGTCTTATATCAGGGTGGATAATGTTGGATAACTCCTTCAAGGGGTTCAATAAAAGCAACTGTAATCTCTAAAAAACAAAACAAAACAAAAAAACCCAAGGGGGTATTTAAAAATATGAAAAAAAGAACAATATGGTAAACGGATTTTAAAAAAAACAAACAAATTTCACACATGTTTACATAAAGCAGTAAATTATATAAATAACAGTATATTCCCTTGATTCAGAATGTCTGGATAAGAGAGCATTCTGGTCAATAATCTAGAGAAAATTATTATAGATAGTTCACTAACTGTGTTCCACCTTAACCTTTTCCTTGACCTCACCCTTCTTATATTTGTATTATGGTAATTTTTGTACATCTCTTTCTTCTCCTCCGTGAGATGATAAATTCTGTGTCATAACTATCTTTGGGCCTCTACAAAGTAGCTTGCACAAATGTGCTTTAAAAAGCACAAGAATGATAAACATTTTAAAAAAAACTTACTATAAAGCTATATTAAAATAAATATTAATATAAGATAAATCTTTTATAATTCAGAGTGAATTTTAATATTTTAAAGTGTTTTGGGGCCATCATTATGAACATCAACTTATAGTTGTAAAAATAAAAAGTTTAGACTGATTTTATTCTGATCCGATTACTACTGGAGGGTGCTTTTTTCAATAAAACTCTAATATTAACGAGTCATTTGTTTCTTTCCAAAAAATAAAAATCTAGGGGGAAAATAGTGGTTATTTTCTACTTAACAAGATCAGAAATTTTAACCTGGAAAGTACATATGGAGGTCAACTGTGCACTGGACTTAAAAGTCAGCAAGATTTAGGTTCAAAAGCCATTTAAATGACACTGGGCAATAAATAGATAGACACAGAGAAGATATAGATACTTTATATAGTATTGGGGGAAGGAGAATAAAAACCTATTCCCATAATTATTTCCTTACATTTTGGGAATATGTAATTTAAAGTCAAGTGATTTAAGTAACTTAAAGAACTAAATTACATATTTATTATTACTTATTGAGTAATCTTATGATTACTAAAAAAGAATGATCCAAACTGGATAGCAATAACTATTAATCTCTCTAATTACTTTCTTATCTCTAAAATTTTTAAGAGAAAAAAACTTATACATTGTTTGATGAAGCTATAAGACAAAACAGGCAGACTTTTACAATGACATTTTAGAGTAGATGATATTTGTTTCTTCACATTACCTGATTTTGTGAAAGTGGAGGATCATGGTTAAATGTTAATCCTGCTTTAATAAGTGAAGTTAAGGCTTCTGCTCCCCATTCTCTCATTCGGGAATTTGGATGCTGACAAACCTGAAGATAAAATACATTAATAAAATTCAAAGTTCATCTTCTATGCTATTAATAAAAAACATATACAGTTAAAATCAAAAGTTAATTTCTGAAAAAAACTGTTTTACATATCCTGGCAAGTTTTATTTTAGAAACTATACTCCAATGATCTTAAAGAAGGTGGGAAAAGAAAATTAACCAAAAATTTTGAGTGAAATAAACTTATAATTGTAGATTAAAACAAAAAAAAACTTATCCCTATAGGCGAACTTACCTTCTGCACAGAGGAAGCAATAGAAAGAAAGAGAGACAGGAGGAAAAAAGATGAAAACTAAGACAAAAATTGCTGGAAAAAAATATAGGATTACATCAGAGAAAATATAAAATCAGTTATTAAGCTATTAAAATGCATTTCACTTTCAAAATAAGCTTATATATAGAAAAAAATGTACTTCACAATAGACTATTAGTAAATTCTGTAAAAATGGTTACAATACAAATATACAATAAATTCTATCTCCAGTGATAATTTTTAACAGATATCTTCTTTGAAAAATATAAGCAGAAAATGAGCACTTAGGATTTCTTATGACAAAATTCATTTTAAAAAAAGAAAATTCTAATTACTAATCAAATTAACATTATTTAAAGTCAACTTATGTACAATGTCTTTGCTTTGAAAGCCATTGTAGATAAATTTAAGATATAATATTTTGATATGCTTAGATATCAAAGGATTCATATTCTTATGAGAGATTTCCTCATTTCCAGTAGAGATAACTGAAGCTGAGAGAAGTTAAGGGACTTGTCCAGGATTGCAGAGCTAGTGTCTCAGGTCTTCTGACTTCAAGATCAATCTTCTTTCCATTCATTGAAACATTTAAGTATCTTGCTTGTAGCAATGTATGCAAGTATACAATGTTAACACTATTTTCAAGATGGTTATTGTAGGTGGCATAGAGGATAGAGTACTGGGCCTGAAGTCAGGAAGAGCTAAGTTTAAATCCAGCCTTACACATTTACTAGCTGTGTGATCCTGGGCAAGCCACTTAACCCTGTTTGCTTCAGTCTACTCATCTATAAAATGAGCTGAAGAAAGAAATGGCAAACCACTCCAGTATCTCTGCCAAGAAAACTCCAAAGTGTTAGATACGATGGAAAAAATGATTAAGCAACAATAATATTCTTACATATTGGATGGCAATTGAGGGGATATATATATATATATATATGTTTTAATGAGAGAAAAAAAGTCACTCAAAGATACTTTATAAAAAACAGAAAAGCATATCTTAGAAAAATAGGTTACCTCAAGAAGATGGCCAGTTAAAGGTCTCCACAAAATTTCTATTCTGTGCATGTTAACAAGTCCTGTTTCTAACAATTTTGCAACTGCAAAAAGAGATGGTTCCTAGATAGAAAAAATGGGTTATTTTGATACTGCAAAGAAAATCTTTAGGATTTAAAACTATCATTAACATCAAATACAATTAAGGGAAAAAAAAAAACAATTTTTGGTTATCTGGAGAATATCAGGTTTCTGGCATCTCTGAACAATGAAAAGGCTATTGTTAATCTCAAAGTAGACTAAAAGGGGGACCAGGAGAGAAAAATGGGTGGCTAAGTGACACCTTTAAATAATAAAGTAGCCAGGAAAAGAAAAGTATCACTCCCAACATGTTTTGATTGGTCATTTCTCAAATCAGAAGGAAAGCATGTGAAGGAACATGTTTTCCTTTTTTTACTTCACAAGAAGGCAGAGAATGGGAGAGATTACAAGGTAAAGCAGCAGCACAGAGACAGAAATCACCCTGACAACAGGAGAAACAAGATTATAAAAAGCTCTACAAGTCTTGGGGTGAGGCAAGAAAAAGCCATCTTACCTGAGAGAAGCCTAAAGATAGCAAGGATAGCCTGCTAGCTAATATTCACCAGAGTATAGTATTACTGTCTTTTGAGACAAAAGAAACCATAGAGATCACACCCACTAATTTTGACAAATGAGGTAACCTAAGCCCTCAGATAAATGATTTACCATTAATTTCAGGGGTATTAAGCCTCAGTCAGGATTTAAAACCAAGCTCCTACTTCCAAAGCAAATGGCCCTTGACAAGTTAGCTACAGTAGGCAATACCTGCCATTATTTCATACCATAACCTCCCTATTTCTTTTTGTGCCTTCTCTTACACCTCTTTCTGCTCCTGCAGATCTCTGATTGATCCTTCCTTCAGTATTTTCCCAAGCCATCAACCCTGTACGAGCTTTGCTTTTGTCCCTTCCCTCTCTCAACTATCTGGGAAGTAGTCCTCTGCATCCTCATCGGCTCTGAAAGCCCCTCACTCCTCCAGTGCTCACAATTTACCAAATCTCAATCTTCTATTAATCCTCCTACCTGCTGTCTCAGATTCTGTTTTTAGAGGTTGCTAGCAAGGTGGTTCAGGACAGAGTGCTGGGCCTAGAATCAGAAATGGATGAGTTCAAATCCAACCTCAAACAGGTATTAGCTGAGTGACTCTGACAAGTCATTTAACCTCTGCTTCCATTTCCTCAACTGCACAAAATGGAGACAATAGCACTATCTTATAGTGTGGTTGTGAGGATCAATAAGATAGTGTTTGTAAAGCCCAATGCTAGATACATAACCAGCACTTAATAGGTGTTTGTTTCCTTTCCCTACTCACATACTGCTAAATGAAACTGGAAGAAATTACATAACTGAGCCAATTGAAGACAATTAAACCTTTAGGTTATTTAATCTCAAGTGGACCCTCAACACAGTAAGTTGCCCCTCACCAAATCCCTCTCCCACTAACTAGAGGCTATTCCAAACCTTCTCTTTTCAAGCTCCTCACCTCTACTCCCTCTCTCTCTTTCCCCTCAGCTGAGGACCACATCTTATACTTTATTGAGAAAATATAACAACTAGCTAGCATTTATAAAGAATTTTAAGGTTTGCAAAGCACATGACAAATATTCTCTCACTTTATTCTCATACTCTGGGGGAGGTAGGTGCTAGTTCGATCTCCATTTTACAGACGAAGAACATGAGGCAGGATCACTCAGCTAATACATATCTGAGGCAGGTCTTAACTCCTGTCTTCCTGATTCCAAGTCCAGCCCTCTTCACTGCACCATCCCATTTGTTGTGAGCTCCCTCATCTTAATTCCTCTGCAATTTAACGCCTCATAGTATCAATCTTTATTCTTCCTCCTTTACTTCAGTACCTAATGATAGGGAAATTTTTCTTTACAAAGTCCAACCTCTTCATGAGTATTCTTGATCTCCTCCAAAGATTTGTTCTCACAATTATCTTCTCCTTTTAATCTTCCTGTCTACCAAGTACTTTCTTCAAATACCTTCTAAAACTTTCCTCTGCTTAAAAAATCCCATATGATCTGGCCAGCCCATCTCTCTTCCCTTCACAGTCAAACTTCCTGAAAAATGTCTCATTGCTTCCACTTTTCTCCTTACTCATTTCTGGACCTGTGAAAGTTGGTTCATGACTTCATCACTCAACTAAAACTACTATTTCTATAAAGTTGCTAGTGATCTGATGGCTTTTCCTCAATCTCTATCTTTAACCTCTCTGCAGGATATGAGAACATTAAGTACCCTCTCTTTCTGCAAACCCTCCTCCCTGGGTTTTGATGAGATCACTTTCTGGTTGGTTCTTCTCTGACCTACATGAATAGTGGGTTTCTGTTCACTTGTTGTTTGCTCATCCATGTTATGACCCTTTCCTAGGGTCTTCCCTAAGCCTCTATTCTGCTCTTCTTTATTCTCTTTTTATACTCAGAATCCTCAGCAGCTCCCATTTCTAGGCAGATTAATTCCAAATCTAGTATAGCCACAGTCTTTCTCCTGCCTTCCAGTCATTATATTGTGACTGCTAACTGACTATTCAACTGGATTCTCAGTAGTTATCTCAAACTCCAATATGTCCAAAACATAATTCATTCTCTCTCCCTCAAACCACTTCTACTTTCAATGCCCAATTTTCTCTGGGTCTACCACTATCCTTGAAGTTATCTAAGTTTCGAATATAGGCATTATCCTTGACTCCTTGCTGTCTTATGCCCATTAGATTACATATCAATTAAGGCAGTAAATCATATCATTTCTATCACTACAATTCTCACATTCATCCCTTTCTCTTTACTTAGATCACCACTCTAGCTCAGAATGTCATCACATCTCACCTGTTAGAACAGGTTGAAATGGGCAGGCACAGACCACTGGCCACAGTAGCTTCTAATTGGAATCCCTACCTTTCTGATCCATCCTACACATAATTTCCAAAACAAATTTTTCCAAGTTCAGGATTGACCATGACACCACTACTCAAAGCTCAATGGCTCTTTTTCCATTAGGATCAAATGTAAACTCTTTTGTTTAGCTTTTGAAGTCCTTCACAATCTTGCGCCAATCTTCCTTCTTAAACATTACTCTCCAGTCCTTTTTAAACACTACTCTACAAGTTAGTCAGACTGGCCAATGACCAACGAACATATCCATATCCATATCTGGGACTCTCCCTTGGCTACTCTCCAGGGTTGAACTGCATTGGACTGTATTTCCTTCTCAGCTTATCATTTTTTTTTTTACAGAAAACTCTTCTCACCCCTCACCCTCACTCTAATAATAATATGATTATAACAACATAAAAGAAAAGAAAAAAGCAAAAAACAATAGAAATGAAGGCTGCAAATTTATAAAGAATAAACATGGCCCCAAAGAAGAGATGCAAGAAGAAACCTCTCCCTCTCTCCCCATTTGTTACAGGGGTGAGAGGTAATAAGCACTGCATATTTCCAGATTCTTTCCATGTATCAATCACTTTTGATTTTTTTCCTCAATTTTTTTTTTTTTTTGGTTTGTTACATAGGATGGCTGGAGAGGAAAGGAAAGAATAAACAATATAAAAACAAAGGTTATTAATGAAAAATTATTTTTAAAAAATTCTATTCAGGTTACACCTTTTAAATGAAGCTTTTCCCAATTCCTAGTGGGATTACTGCTACCCACTCCCTGCAAAAAAATTTACCTTGCATTTATTTTAAATAAATAAAAATATTTTAAATTACCTTGCATTTATCTCCATGCACCCACATACATATATGTATATGCATACATAAGTGTATATATACATATACACTCACCCACATAATATCTTTTTGTTTACATTATGACTCCCCTTTAACTATAAATACTTGGAAGAAAAGGACTGCTTCATTCTTGTGCTTATATATTCAGAGTCTAACACTATTCTTGGCATAGGGTAAATGTTTAATAAATATTTGTTTGTTTACATCATTTGGGCTTTATAACAGTTCTCAGATGTATAATAGATATTATTGTACATTTTGTAGATGAGGACACGGATATTCAGGTGAAGTGAATTGCCAGTGATCTAAGAGTGTCAAAAACTGGCATTTGAAAATGGTCCCTCTCTGTTACACAACTCATGTACCACAGTTAACTAAAAAGCTAATTTTAATACTGTTCCCTAAAAACTGGATCAAGGAGTTCCATTCTATCTTATTGAGCAATCTGCAATATTTAAGATATAAAGGCAAAATGTTGTACCTTATTATTTCCATAGGCCATATCCATTGCTTCTAGAGATAAGGAGCAAAGGGCATTTATTAAATGATGTAATGATACATCATCAAGATACCTAAAAAATAAAAAATTGTTAAGACATTTTGTTCTATAAAATGTAGCTGAACTTAACTGTTCTATCAAAAAAAAATCTCTTACTGTGAGCTTTCAAATAATCTTGAAAGTATGTTGGAAATGACAGGTAAATCAGTCATAACTGCTGTAGTCAGAACCTGAAAGATAAAGTTAAATGTGATGCAGAAAAATTCTGGGCAGTTATTAAATAAAAAATAATGATGGATGGTTCAGCTTACTGTACTGGGTCCTTCCACAGCTCTTCCAGGTTTTAAGGCACCCCCACTACCAGGTTTCAGCCCCAGAATCCACACAAGATGCTGTAATGGGGGAGAAAAGGGCATTTCAAACATATTTGAATAAAAATAAAAGTTTTTAAGTTTATCAGTGGTACCATTACTGATATTAAATGTCCAAAGGCTAAGTGATGATACTGCCATCACCTTTATTATAAGGAAGCAATCATGAATGACATTCTAGCACACCACACAATGCCAGTCTCTCTCCTTTCATTCTCTACTCTGTGTTCTCTCTCATTCATCAGCTGTCCTGTCTTCTACTGTCTATGTATGAGGAAGAAAGCACAAGGTGACAATGACCCAGAGACCCTCCCTGATTTTCGGGGTAGTTCCTAACTGCTGTACACAAAACCCACCCCCCATATGATCCATGTTTTGATCCCATACCTGCAAAGTTGCCAAGACAAGTTGCCATGATGTCCCAAGAACAGCTCCATGGCAGTGTGCCAAGTTAAGTAAAGTCCTCATACACTGGATATTTTTTGATGTCAGCTAACATAAAAAAAAAGAAAAATATTTATTTTTCCATCTAATGGTAGGGAAAAATAACAATATTCATGTTAAAAAAATACACAAGTGGTTTGGGCAAAAACTCTAAATATTATACAGGCTTACACATCAAACTCAAGTTCCTCAAATCACAAACTATACTTATGCAAGAAATTAGATTATATATGTGAATTGTATGATTCATTATTTCCTTATATAAATTACTTAGGCTAAAAAATGTAAAATTTTAGTACATGGTCGGAGAAAATTCAAAAGATTTCCTTGTTAATGTGCTAGCCAAGAATAAGTAAGAGAATCTTTTTTTTACCATTACTGTTCCTTGAGGCTGGACTGCTAAAGGCTGACCAACTGCCACAACTTGCTGATGAGACTCACTTGATGGACTGATCATCTGAACATTCTGTCCCTGAATGGAATATGCTAGGGAACAAAGGAAAGATCTAATAATTAAAATAAACTGGATGTTTTATCAGTTTTTAAATCAGATGTTTATCAGTTTTTTTAAAATATCAAATTATAAGCACAATTGTATTTATTATTGTACAATGTAGTTACTTATATGTAATATTAATTATACATCTATATTTTATGGAGTAAAAAAACATGTATGATGTTTTAAAGACTGTGTAAAAGTTAGCAAATAAACAAAGAGAAAAAAATTTCCTTGGCCACTAAAAATGCCGAGATATTTTCATGAAGAAAATAAAGTTAAGACCCATAAAAAGTTTAGTTAATATTTTAGTCAGAAAACTAAGACATTGAAATATATATCAAGTTAGAATGAAACCTAAGATACAAAAGGAAAATATTTTTAGATAAGTCAGTTTTATTCAAATTAGTGTGATGATAAAAAAATTATCACTATATTAATTTCTAGTACAAATAGATGAATCAAATGAATACTAAATTTCAAGTCTTACATTTGCTAGAAAATGTAGCTGCAGTTGTCGTGTTCAATACTGTAAGAGCATAATGTGGAGGCAAGGAGCCTTTGCAAATGGCAGTAATAAAAGCATCTCTTGAAGTTACAAGGCCTAGTCTCCCACAGAGAGCAGCCATTGTCAGCTCAGCTTTTAAAATATTTTCAGTGGCAGCTTCATCTGTGCTGGAGAGAAAATAAATTATTTAGGACTTTCTGTCTAATTGCTAAAAAGAGTAATACATAGCCCACTCCAAAATTATGAAAAAAATCAGTATACGAAATATTTTTAAAAGTCAAATAATCAGAAGCAATCTTAATTTGTTTTTATAACTCATGGTAAATTAAATTTGTTATTACATTATTCTACAAATATAAATAACAATAATAATAAGCAATACATAGTTCATACACAAATACAAAGTTAAACTATTTTTAGGGATCAACAGAAATTTGACTTAAGATAGCAAATCTTATAATTTTATAATCTTTTAAAAATTAATATATTAATAAAAGTTAAACTGATAGTATGTGCTTCATTTATCTTGCAATCTCATTTAAAAATTCATTCTGAGGTAGAACAAGGCCTTTTTTGTTCTTCATATTTTATTCTCTTTTAAGCTAGTAAAAAAAGTAAGGTATTTATTTTTCGTTATATGACAATCGTCTTAAAACAACTGTTACTAATACAAACTATAAAACAAAGAAGTACAAAGACAGAATACCTGGCATCAAGAAGAAGTGACAGTGCAGCAAGAAGCCCACACCAACAGGCATTCACCATTTCTTCCCACACAGCTCTGCTAACTTAAAAGAAAAAAGATCTCACAATACTTACTAGATACTAAAACTATTAAATGTTTCACCAACAATTCAATTTTTAAAAAAATTTCATTCTTTGAAAATATGGCTGAATTATTTTAAAAAACTGACAGTTATACTGTTACTTTTACACTTAAGAGTGGTTCTTAAACCTTGCTGCCTTTTAATGACTTGGGTATAAGAAAGGGCTTTCCCCTAGCTATATGACTGATCTCATTTGACACTTTTAGAAAAGTTATCACATTTTATACCTGTTTCCTTATCCGTTTGATCAGATACTGATTGAAAATCTTGCTGTTCTGACGATTGTGCTGGTGAGGAAGCTGTCTCAGTGGTAGTCTGACTCTCTGTTTCCACCTGTCCTAATTCTCCTTCAATCATCGTAGTAATGCCACGGACAAGGTCTAGCAAACAGTGGAATGCCACAGACATGGCATACCCTTCAGGAATAGTTGGAGGTTCCACTTTATCTAGCATTTCAAGGCTGAAATTATCAAGAAATCATAGCATTGATAAGGCAACAGAAAAATGAAAATAACAACAACAAAAACCCTGATATTTATATGAATGTTTTAAGGTTTACCAAAAACCACTTACATGATTCATCTTATTGAATAATTCTCAAAAAGAACATTACAATTAATTGGTACATCACAGGATGGTACTTCTAAAGTTGGAAGGAACCTCAGAAGACATTAATTTCAACCCTTTTATTTCAGAAATAAGGTTAAGTGTTTGTCCAAGGTCATATAAGAAAGAAATCAGAGTCAGGACTTGAAATCTGCACTTACTTTTGCACTACATTGCATTACAACTATCTCTAAAAGGGAAAAGTAAATTAATTTTTCTTAATGATAAACTAAATTATATTTGTACAAATTGAAATACTAAGACTTTGCTATTTCCTCAATAATCTCTCTTCTTCCTCTCAGCAGAGGAAAAAGAACAGGCCAACTATTATATTTGTGACTTGCAACAAATACATGAGGGAAAAAGTACAACCTAATATTACAAGTATAAAATATGCCCTATCAAGATTATAAAATGTTTTGGCAATGGTCTAGGTGCTTTAATCATGAAAATACACAAAATGAAAACTCACACAGAAAAGGGAAGGGCAACTAGGAGACAACTTCCAGATTCTGGCTGCCTCAAGGTGAGGGTAAACGCTGGTGGCTCCAGGTAGCCTCTAGGATCAAATATAAAATCCTGTTTGATACTTAAAGCCTTCTCTTAAATCCAGCCTCATTACTGGCTTATGTGATTATTATGCCAGGTGATGCTTTACAAATATCTCATGTGGAAGGCAGCTAGTTGGTGCACCAGCCCTGAAGTCAGGAGGACCTGAGTTCAAATTTGACTTCGGACACTTAACACTTCCTAGCTGTGTGACCCTGGGCAAGTCACTTAACCCCAATTGCCTCAGCAAAAAACAAACAAATAAAAACCCAAATATCTCATATAATACTTACAACAACCCTGTGAGACAGGTTAACCCCATTTTACAGTTAAGGAAAATGAGACAGAGAGAGGTTAAAAAGACATAAGGAAATGCACCACCTCCTTTTGTTGGAGAGGTGAGGAATTGTGTGTGTGTAATATTGCCTAAAATATAATGGTTGATTTTAAGTAGATATTTTTTCCCTTTGACACAAAAAAAGGCTTACATATTGGGTTGGGGGAAAAGTGATTAAAAAATGATTGATATTAAAAAGGTATCAATAGAAATTCATATATATGAGCATATGAATTAATGCATTTGTCATACACACACATTCACTCATTTTTAAAAATTCCAAGTAATCTTTGAAAAAGAATATGTATAATTCAGTTCTCTTTCTTCATAAAACCTGAGGCCAAGACTTAGAACCAGTCACTAAACATCTTAGTCTCATTTTTTTAAACTATAAAATGAGGCAGTAGAACTAGATTGTGTGGACGGGATCTACAGTCTAAGTCTCTTAAATCATTTCTGATTTTGTTTCACTATACCTAGTTGAGAGAAAATTAGCAACCTATTAAACTACAAAAATTCATGTAATAAGATTTTGTTATCTTCCATTACTAATAGGCATGTCTAAGGATGGTAAAGAATTTTCATTCTACTTTTTTATTTGTACGTCCCCTTCTGAACTTCTGAAGTTCAGGATTTGATTATTCAGAGGGAACTGGAGCAATGATACTCTGCACAAGTATACTACACAAGAGAAGCATTAAAGACACTATCATCAGAGTAATATAAAATCAGAAAACAAATTAAATTAGTCACATAAAGACAGTAAATGAAGAGAAGCCACGTACTCCACCAGCATCAAGAGGACAAAAAGGTCTCTCACACAACATCAGGACTCACTCTCAAAAGTTTATGATGAAGTCTAGTTTGGTTATAATCTGACCTGACAGAGAGAGAGAGTACCATCTTGAGGAAGTCACAGATCCATTAAAGTATGGATTTTATTTTATAAATAAATACCAGCAAATGACCAATAGTAATGAGATCAAATACAACATTAAGTATGTCTGCTTCTGAAATACTAAGTAGAATCAAAATCATTAAGAAATATCTGACATAACAACAGGGTCACTAAAATCAGCCAGTAAAACAGCATGAACTAAACACATTAGACAAAGATAAACTGATATAAATACACTGAGAGAATGGACAGCATTGGCTCTCTCATGTCTTGCCTTGATTACCTTTAAGTATATAATCAGTGAAAAATAACATGAGAAAAAGTTAGCTCCAAATTTAGTTCTCAAGAGTAGAACAGTCAAAAATGTCACAACTAAGCTGTGAGTATAAGGATACGATAAAACTTTGTCCTTAACAGTAATTATCTACACTAGTGGGGAAAGATATATTAAAAAGCATTTCATGATGAAATATCATCCCCAATATCCTATTCCTAACAGAATAAATATTGCTGTTACTTACTAGGTTGCTTTGGCACTCCCCTGGACTGTGATGGTCAAAATAGGTATCCAGGTTCCTCTATATTCAAAAGCAGGTAACACAGTAACACCTCCACCCAATCCCAACATTCCTGAATTTGCTGGTGCTGAGGTTGGGCCACCAGAATTATTATTTCCTATGAAATAAGAAAAATTGTTAACTTAACTTTCAATCTTCTTCTTATTTATAAGTGAAACTCAAAGGTACAGTCATTTGTTATAAGTTCTTTATTTTTAAAGCTCTTTATTATCTGTTCCTAACATTCCCTTTCTAAATTATGCATTATTTCCTTTCTTGCTATCTTTATTCACAGTACTCCATATCACATCTATATGATTTTATACATGTCTTCCTTTTCTTTCTCTTAAAATATTGTTTTCTTCAAAACTTTACTCAAGCCACAGCTTCAACGTGAAACTTTTTCCTTAATTTCCTCATATTACTACCCTCCTCTTCCCTTTTTACCCTGTATTTAGTTTTTTTATCTTTTCTATATACTAGTTCAGGTACATAATTATTTCCTCTGATAAGTATCGACTGATTGTGTAGTAGTTCATATGGGGGGAATATAACTTTTTTTAAAGTAAAAAACAAAACAAAAGATTTTTGCTTACTAAGTTAAAAGGGTCTAAATAAATTAATATGAAATAACTGAAAAGAAGAAAAAAATACAAAAGAACAATTACCAGCTTGATTTGTTGTAGTAGATGGAATCCCCGTCGTTGGGACAAGAAACAATGACTGGATGAAGGATCCCAATGCATTCACAATGTCTCGGAAAACCTTAGTAGAATGTTGTTTCATGTCATAAGATTGACAAAAGGACCTGCAAAATACTTTAAAATGTTTCTAAACAATAATATTTAGCCTCAAATCATGCTTTAAAAAGTCAAGATGCTATGCATTAAAGTTCCTTATTGTCAATCTTATAACACTTCAAAGAGTTTATCATTCTAAAGAACTTGATTATCACTTGCTCAGTCTCAAATGACCACCTTCCCCTCCCACTGAAAGCCTTTTCTCTACCTCTCTGATCCCACATGCCCACTCATATAGACTGACTTTGAAAAAATCCTTAATAAATTGCAACAATTATTTCACTTTCTGACAACTGAAAGCTCTCTTTGAGCCTCTGAGTTCCTACCTTAAAAGCTGAGGCTGCACACAAAGCCTGTGGATTGATTCTACCGCAACTGCTCGTAGCCACTGAGGCTTATCTGCATCCAGAAACTTCACTAGGAGTGAAAGAAATATCTCACATTCGGTTACCTAAAGAAAGAAACATTTAGAATATACAACAAATCTCTTAGTTAACTAGATACCAGAATTTAACCACATTTTAAAATATACTCTTCATCTAATTCAAGTTGACAAGGGGAAGGAGTCCACTGAAGGATTGTGTTTAGAAATACTAGAAGTGAAAGTTGTTTTAATAAGTATTTCACTTATTTCAGACACTCTATAAAAATTCAGCAACTATTTGTTTTCTATAAATGTAAATACAGTACCAGAGGACCAAATTTCCTACACTTAACATTACAAAAAATAATTAGGTTTAAATTTAAGTAAAGAAAAGAGTGCCATACAATGTTAAAATTTGGAATCAAGGTGTATGTATAAAGAGGATTATCAAGTGTCACTTTTTCATCACTGGCCTTTTCTGATCCTCCCTCCCACCCCCAATTGTTTTAGTGTTCTCTCTCTCTTGAAATATACTTTGCATTAACTCTTCTATGTAAATGTTGTAGAAGCTTTTTGAGGGAAGGGATTAATATTTTCTTTGTAAACCTAAAACTTGACAAACTACCAAATTCATGGTAGGTGTTTTATAAAAGTGTGCCGAATTTGATATATTGTAATCTGATATATGCAAAATTGGAATCAAATACTTTAATGAGCCAAATGTGCTCATATTTTAATTAATATAAGAGAAGCTATAAAAATTAAGACATTGCAGATCAAAGTCAGATTTTTTTTGCAATTCATTTTGTTAAAATGTACAGTAGAAAGAATATTGCTTCTGGTCAGTGGACCTGAGTTCAAATCCCACTTCTCGTGCTTACTACCTGTGTGTTCTTGAGTAAATCAACTAACCTCTCTGAGCCTCAGATTCCTCATCTGTAAAATAAGGAGGCTGGAGTAGCTGGTCTCTGATCCCTTTCAGCTCTAGACCTATGAGCCTATGATTTGTATGGTCACAAAGACTGAAAGAACCCTCACTGTTTCTACAACAGGACAAAAAACAACAGCAAAACATTTGATTTTCAATTAAATCTACTGCTAAAAATGGTACTAAAAAATGAAATGTTGAAGTAAACAGTGAACAGGTCTGACATTCTGACAATTATTTTAATTGTAATAATAAAATTGTCAATCCTTAGGAAAAAGATAGAATTTATTAATTTAAAATTTGAAAACAAAATAAAGTACAAACCATACTCATGTAAACTATTAAGACAACTCATTTAAAATTTAAAAAAAGTTTCTAAGAAGAAGGAAGCTACTGGAGTAGTACCAGAATCAATACTTTTCTATTAAAACAAAATGTAGCAATTCAACATATCCCTATATATTAAAATAGTATGAAAAATTTGTCACACAAGTAAATATATTAGTAATATACATAGGAAAGAACACTGGATTTAGAGTCAGGAGACCCAGGTTCAAATATTGGCTTTGCTACTTGGTACCTATGTGATGTGACCTTAAGGAGTCACTACCTTCTCTGGGTCTCAGTTCCTCACTGATTAAATGAGATAGTTAATAAGATGGCTTCTAAGGGCCCTTCTAGTTCTAATTCTATGTTCTTGAAAGCTTATTACCAAGAAATTTAATATTGTAATACATAACATACTCAAATTTATAAGAAAATAGGATTTTATTTTAGAAGGGATCCTAGAAACCATCTGGTCTAACTTCTGTTTACTGATGGAGAAACTAGAGACCAATATTAGTTGTTACTTGGTCAAGGTCACACAGCTAATTAACAGAGTCAGGATTCAAACCTAAATTTTCCTTTTGTTTCAGTTTTAGGGCTTGTTCCACTCTCCCCAGTTAATCCTTAAGGCTGAGAAGAGAAGTCACTTTGCACCATGCCCTGACCATGATCTTGTTTCTGAGTTGATGTGGACATAAACTACTATAAGTGATAAAAAGCCAGGAGGCACCAACTCTCAAAAGTGGGTAGTGGTAAAGATCTCATGTGCTGCTGGGGATTAAAAAAAAAAAATCCACCTTCATACCAACCATTTGTACATATGACATGGCACATTTTGCTAGCTTTGAGTATGTACCATACAAGAGTCATCAATTTTCAAAATACAAGAATACTTCACACTTGCTCCTCCCTAAAAACTGAAAATTGGACCTCATATATTGCCACTCTACGTGTTCTAAAGACATTACCCCATAGATATATGATTTATGATAATCTAAAACACTGTTTCCATTCTATTTTCTATGGAAATTGACATATCATCTTCTTTTCAAAAGTATATAGTAATTCTGTTTAAAATTATACTCATTGTATCCATAATAAATTTTGGCTTACACAGTTACATTTCAAGATTTCCCCCAAAAACATAATTTAAATATCTAACAATGAAGTATAACTTTAATACAGTCTTTTAATCAAGAATATCACAACATTCTGTGAGAAACTCATAATTGCCTACGAGAAGTTCAGTGTGTATATGTTAAAATAAAAAGATATCGAACAGCTGTGATCTTAGTGCAGAGTGCCCACACTAATGAAATCTCTATCTTTTGACATATTAAGTGATTTCATTTGTTATAAGAGACGTGGAATTTATGCAAACGAAATGTAGATAGAGATATGGACTTTAGTTCTAGTCCTGGACTTCAAAATGTACTATATGATTTAGGATAAACCCCGAACTCTTGGCTTCAGTCTATTCAACCATTAGATTTT
Source organism: Sarcophilus harrisii (assembly GCF_902635505.1). Lineage (NCBI taxonomy): Eukaryota > Metazoa > Chordata > Mammalia > Dasyuromorphia > Dasyuridae > Sarcophilus > Sarcophilus harrisii. The sequence goes on from NC_045430.1 coordinate 76,693,958, forward strand.
ATGTAAGTAAAAGAAAAAGTTATTAATTTTTATTAGTCTTTAAGGGGGACATAGGAATAATTAACACAGACATGAATAACACTGCCAATCCTGTCAGTCAATGTCATATTTCTTCACAAAATAAAAATACTGTATATAGACAAAATTTAAAAACATAACCCATTTAAAAGATGACAGATTTAAAAGCTAACATCTCCAGTGGGTCAGCTTCTGAAAATGAGCCATTCCATGCATTTACATAATAAACTTAGCAACTAGTACTTACCAAAAGACTATAAAACTGCTTAATCAGAACTGAAACTACTCTCAGCAGACGCATACAAATAGGAAAATATGGTTTTTCAACTGGTGCAGGGGAAGATGAAGTACAGGAACCTTGTCTGAACTTGATATTTGGGGAGAAGAGCTTTATCACAAGTGGACACACCCTTTCTTTAAGAAGGAAACTAAATTCTTGGTGCTGTAGAAGAAGAAAAACTTCAATTAACACTTATTTAATAATTCTAAAGTAAAATCTCACTTGTTAAAAGTTATTTAAGGATCATCATTAGAAACTCATGTATATAATTTCTAGTGACTTTCACAATAAATATTAGATACTCTTCAATTATTTTTTCCATAAAGATCACATGGTCTAAATAACAGATAAAAATAAATTTATACTAAAGAGAGTATTAAAAAGACAGTTAAATGAGAAAATTTAGTTCTAGTAAGAATATATTACAATTCAATTTTATTCCATTTTGCAAGTCTGTGTGTAAATATACACACACACAGAAAAGATTTAATGACATATTTTTGAAACTGATGCTATAGTTTAAGTATACCTAATTACTTAAGAAAAAACAAATACTCTAAAAATAAAGTGATATGATTATATAACATATATACTACTCTACTGTTGATTGGGCATTCACAAAGATCTTCCTCTTCTATGTAATTTTGTCTTTAAAAAATTTCAGTTTACTGATGACTTAAAGACTATTCCTCCAAGTTAGCCATTCAAACAAGTTTTTTAAGTTTGAATTGCAAAAAATTTTATTCTGTTTCAATTATTACACTCTTTAACAGTGTTTTCACTTTTCCATTTATTAGAAGCACCTAGGTAGTATAAAGAATGAAATACTAGACCAGGAGTCATGAAGTCCTGAGATCAAACCCAGCCTTAAGTATTTACTGGCTATGTAAACTTAAGCAAGTCCCAAAAGCCCTGTCAAACTCAATTTCTTGATCTATAATAGGAATAATAAAAGATCCTACACAGCTCAGGGTTGATATAAAGATCAAATGAGAGAATATTATTTGTAAGGTGCTTTGCAAAACTTAATATGCTATATAAATATTAATTATACTTATTTTTCATCCTATAATCATCTATTAAGTAAAATTTTTAAAAGGACAAAAGGGATACCTGAACGAAACCAAGTCAACTTATAAAATATTTCACAAATAAAATTTTTTGACATTCTAGAAGCAGCTAAGTAGCATAGCAGACAGAGTGCTGGACCTAAATCAGGAATAGTTCAAATCCAATCTCAGACACTTATCACTGTGAGCTTGAATTTAACCTCTGTTTGCTTCTGTTTTCTCAATAATAAAAGACAGCACCTATCTCCCAGGATTGTTATGAAGATCAAACAAAATAATATTCATAAAGTACTTAGCATAATGCCTGGCATATAATGGCACTCTATAAATTCTAGCTATTATGATTATGGAATGAAAATTAGCAGAAATTTCAGGATCTTCTACATCAGGAATCAAATTAAAAAGTAAGATTAAGGATCAGAAATTTATTAAAAGTATGGTAGTAGAATTTAGCAGTTTGGAGAAAGATAATTTTTATTTGACATGGAGCACACTAAGGTATCTATTAGATCATTTTAAATTCTGTTTTTAAAAATATATGGATGAGTAGGATAAATTTTACCCACATTCAAATGAATAAGAATTTACTAAGTGTTTACTATACAAAATGCACTGTGCTAGCCATTAGGGATATAATGACAAAAATTTAGCCAACACAGTAATGGAATTAGAATCACAATCTAATGGGAATAAGATTTCATTCAACTTTGAACTCCTTAAAAAGGTCAGCTTTAAGGAGACACAATGTTGAGCTCAGGAAACACCCAGTAGACAAGTCTGATGGAACAGTAATGTGTTAAAGAACAAAACTGTCAAATAAGCCTTGGAAAGGTAGTTGGGAGTCATAAGGTGGAGGAGTTTAAATACTTGGTTGATGAGTTTGTATTTTCTCTTAAGAACAACAGGAAACTGCTAAATGAGTTGGGACAGCGTGGCAGAAAGAAGACAATTCAGGAAGATCTACAGCCAAATCCCATCTCTGCTCCTGAAAACTTACACAAGTCATTTTTCCTATGAGTTTCCTTACCAGTAATGGGTATTAATATATCTTGAATTCACATTTGCCAGGATTGTTGTTAAGGTTTAATGAACTAATATATGCAGAACAAATTGTCAACAACAATGTCCTTTATTTGCTGAGTTCAAGTCACAGCTCTATTACATTGGTTGCTTTTTATGGTCCCCCTATAAACAGGACATTTTCTAACTCTACACATTCAGGAATGCTATTTCCCAGTCCTGAAATGTACTCCCTCCCTCTCTCTTTGTTGAATGAAATTCTGCTTAGTACTTCAAAACAGATGCAAATCTTGAGCCTCAAACTAGAATGTATGCTCACTAAGGGACAAAATCTTACATTGCATCTTCCTACTTGGAGCATGGTACTGTAGACTATACATAGCAGGCATTTAGTAAAGATTGAATGAGTTAATGATTTTTAAAAACATAAAATGCTTTTATATTTTTATAAAGTATGTCTAAGGAACCATACAATACAATTCTATGATTTTACTACTCTAAAAAGAATATAATTCACAGATGCTTCCATTCTAAGTTTATAAGGTTAGATAAGTTAAGAGTGTGTGTGTGAATAATAGGGTGAGAAACAACTATTTCATAAAAAGATAATAGCCAAACTAAGATAAACTAAATTCTTTGCAAAAGTATTAGCATTAGAAATTTTACTCCATAATTCTAAAGTATATTAGTTTAATACAAATTTTAAACTTTTTTGTAAAGAATAGAAATAAATAAGGATGACTTCATTGTTTAAATAAATTTTAAATGGCTTACTTGTAAAAAGACTTGTGGGAAATCATTCAAGACTGATTCTAATAGTTCAAGGCCAAAAGTTCGAGTCATTTCTGTCATTCCTACTAGCCAGTAAGGAGCATCAGCATTAACCAACTGACAAAGATCCTAAAGATAAACAACAAAAATTGGTTGGAATTTTAAAAAAATTAGGTCACATACATTTAATCAATTTTTTAAATAAAATTCCCTTTTATGTAATTTTTTTTTCCAGGCTGAAAAATAAAAATAGAATTACATCTTTTAAAGTGTTATTTCCTATGTGATATTTTCTAAAAAGCATAACTTAATGTGTATGTACATTACAGATGAGAAATTAATAAACACAAAAATTTTTCTTAAGAATCATGTAATCATGGTCAATATAAAATACTATTTACAAGCATGCAGTTAGTTTGCCATTCTTTCCAAGTAGCAAAAATAAAATAGTCTTTAATATATCTTGTGTTATACTCAAAAGGAATAATATAAGATGTAGTAATAGGGAGAGGGAAAAAGTCAGAATTCTGGATTTGCTGTTTAAAAAAAAAAAAAAAAAAAAAAAAAAGCCTAGTTTCAAATAGTGCCCATGACACCTAGGAACAGTTTGATTATGGAAAAGTACCTTTAACAACTGAGTCTCATTTTCCCTATAAATAAAATGGGATCAATACTTAGAGTGTTATTGTGAAATAGAAATAAAACAACAGACTTAAAAGTATATTCTAAATTTGAAACAGCTATATAAATGTTACTCATTTTTACAGGGCCAGAGAAAATTTGGCTTTGAATCTTAATTTTACCTCTATCTGTGTATCCTAACCCTCATTTGCCTGATCTGCAAAATGTAGATAATAAATACCTTTGTGGTGAGGATCAAATGAGTAAAGTCAAATAATGCATTCTGAAGACAAAATGCTATGCAGATTTAAGTTATTGTCATTATTTTTGAAAAGAAACAAAAATAGAATAAAATATAATATAATTTAAATATATCAAACCAGTTCACACTAAATGAAATTTAATTTGTAATGAAAATAAATACATCCTGATTGATCTTTTATGTGTTCTGACTTGATCCAATTCCCTTAAAGGAGGAATATAATTTTTATACATCAACTATGTGATACAAAATGAAAAAAACTTATAATCTATAAAAACTGTATTCTTTTCCTCATATCAGTTTTGTCCTTTTGCAGTATCAATCTAAGACATGTGTACTGATGAACACATTTAATAAGAAGTCAACTGTATGTCTAAAAGTTCATAATGTGCATATGTGTATGCAAGTTAATCTCAGAAAAGAAGACAGTAAATAGCAGCTGAAACAATGGGGAAAATCTCCTGCAAAAGGTGGGATTTGAGCCAGGTCTTGATGTAAATTAGGAAACTAAAAGTTAAGGGTGAGGAGACCAAATGTATTCCAGGCACAGAAGATATCTACTACAAAATTTCTTCATCCATAAAATGGAATAATAATACAGGCTAGATGTATGTTGCAGGGTTATTATAGAAAAGCATTTAATAAATGAAAAATATTATGTTAATGTGAGATAACATTACTACTCTCTATTCTTTATTTTAAAACTCAAATATCACTTAAAAGATAGAGACTGCTAAATTATATTTGTTATAAACAGTAAGAATACCTTCCTCTTTATTTTTTTTTATTATAGCTTTTTATTCACAAGATATATGCATGGGTAATTTTTCAGTATTGACAGTTGCAAAACTTTTTGTTCCAATTTTTCCCCTTCTTCTCCTCACCCCCTCCCCCAGATGGCAGGTAGACCAATACATGTTAAATATGTTAAAGTATATGTTAAATACAATATATGTATACATGTCCATACAGTTATTTTGCTGCACAAGAAGAATCGGACTTTGAAATTGTGTACAATTAACCTGTGAAAGAAATCAAAAATGCAGGCGAACAAAAATAGAGGGATTGGAAATTCTATGTAGTGGTTCATACTCATTTCCCTGAGTTTTTTCGCTATACCTTCCTCTTTAACCCATTTAAAAAAATGCTTTTTCTAATGAGAAAAATGACACTAGACAAAGCTTCAAAGAACATTAAGAAAAAATAACAAAAAGTGATAAAAGCAATTTCTATCATATGAATACCTGGAAGAGCATGTATGCATCTTTTGCACAGGGCTTCAGGGTACTCACAGAACGCCTATTGCTATTTCCTTGAACCAGCACTGGCTGCTCCACAACATCTGCAATCAAAACAGGATATGTTATGTGAATTCACAACAGGATAATAAATCCTCACATTAATGAAGTGGAGTCTGAACAAGATATATTTCTATATAGAATATCTTCTTAATTATTTTCATTATGATTTCAAAGATATATCCTTTTAAAAAACAAAAAAAGACAACAGAACTGTCTACAATAGAATTCATTTGTAACTTTTTCTAACAAACGAGATCCTATTTTGATCAATAAATGGAAGATTTCCATAGTCCTAATAAGAAAAAACTCAAATGACAACTATTTGACTTAGTTTAAAATAGAAATATATTAAATTTGCTACACAATTAACTCCCATTTCTCTGACTATTCTTGTCAATTCCCATGTACTTAATGATTCATCAGTTATACAAGTGATATCTTTGATAAAAGCTCACTGCTTAACATTATATTAGATCTCAAAAGGTGTAGAGATTAATAAGATTCCTTGCAAGAGCACCTATGTTATCCAAATATACAAGGCAAATAAATCAGAGTTATCTTGGGTTTTTTCTGAACATGATCCAAAAAATTATATAGGTTATACTAATTAGGATTAAATCTTAAAAAAAAAATAATAGTTCCATCTGATGAAACTTTAAATTCAGAGAAAGAGAGTACAAATCAAAAACACCAAATCTGATAGAAATATTGCTTTAATAAAACAATCAGAAAGCCCAGAAACAGAATCTAAACCTTAAAAGATCTATTCTGTGGCTAAAAGCTTTCTTCAGGAAAAATGAAGCTCATTTCTCTGAAAAAATGGTATTATTATTAGTCACCAATATAATCCCAAAAGAAAACAACTAGGACAAAAATGCATTAAAAAAACAGAAGGCAAGTGAGAATAAGATAAACTCTACTTGGAAAAAATTTTACTTAGTCTATAATTTATTAAGAAAATAATGCATAAAGCAGAAAAAATATAAATGATCTTAGTGGTAAATAATTTTTTGAACCAGTCTTTTACAGAAAAATAAACTTGATGTCAGTTAGTAATATATTTACTTAATATAATCAAGATGAAGAGACATAGTTCAATCTACAGAAAAATACACATATCTTTAAAAAGTATTAAAAAGTGTGAATATATACCCCCCCCAAAAAAAACCAAATATCAATAACTGATGGGAAACCCTGCTAATAAGAACTTATATAACCACAAAAGAAAGGAAATAATCCAAATTTACCTTTATGTCGTTCATCCTCAGCAACCATCCTCTCAAATACGACAGTAACAACTTGTCGTACAGTAGCAGCAGCTGTATTATTTGTAATATTATCTTTTGTAAAGTGCAAGCGAAAACAAAGAACAATTGCCTGAAAAAGCAATTTTTAGCCAATGAAAATAAAATTTAAAATCATCTAATCATTTTCTATTTGAGGTAACAGAAAATTAAATAATTTCTGCTTTTGTGCAAGCAGAGACATCTGGCAAACTTTACCATAACACAAGTCTAGGAAAACAAAGACAACACCTTTATTGAAGAGTGAAATAGATGCTTTCTACAAAGTTGTGTATGTTAATAAAATACTATTATTTAAAGGGATACAATGACTCCAAAATGTGAATAATTAACTTAATAATATGTAATGTCCTGGAAAACCAAATATTCAACTAGTTGGGGCAGAGAAGACATGGGAAGGAAGACATGATTAATGTTGAGGAAGGAACCCAACTTATACTTGGGTTGGGAAGAAGAGACCAAATAAATTTAATTTAATAAATTTATAAATAAATTTAATAAAATTTAATTCCAATAAATGCAGTTCTTTCTCCAGAAACTGGTTTGAATTAAACACACTGTGTCAGAGAAACAATTCAATGGGGCAGAAAAGATTTCTACCTTAGAGAGGGCTTCATCATGAACTACAGTATTGGTTGTTAGAAGAACAAGAACTGTTTGAAGGAGCTTTAGTTCTTCAAGGCTATTTTCCATCAGCTGCCAAAGCATATTAATAATGTTCCCCGCTGCAGTCTGTAAAATAGCAGATTATGTCAATTATTAACAATGAAATAAAATACATCTGTTTAAGCTATATGCAAAACACTGAATGATATGACCTAAAGATTAGGAAAGATTTTAAACCATCAGTTCATCTTTTCATAGGATGAGGAAACAGAGACCCCTAGAGGTTAATTAAGTGACTAGCTCACAGTCATTCACATAAGTAAGCAGCAGACTCGGGTCTGAACCTAGGTACTTTGCTTCCTAATATTTACATTACAAAAATCTTCAAATACAGAGAAAGTTCACAAATAGTGCCTCTCCCTTTAGAGACATTTTTGTGACTATCACACTGGTTAGCGAAAAGTAAGCATGATATAATAGAAAGAAGGCTGGACTTGGAATCCAGAAGACTATGGGTTCAAGACTTGGCTCTAACAGTACATAATAACTAGATGTCCCCGAGTACAGCACTTTCTCCAGAGCCAGGGTTATTCACTTATACTAAATTACAAAGCAGCTACCAATTTGCCTAAGTAAAGGGAGATTCAATACCAGAAGCTTCTAACATTAGTAAAATGTTTCACTAATATTATAATGATATCAGACAGAGACCAGATATCTAAAATATCAGAAAGAAATTTTCTTATCTTCCAAATAATATACACAAAATGACTAATATCAATCATTCCTTTATCATTGCATCCTTTCTCATGTATGTCAACTAGTTTTGGATAGGTTTAACTTTTCTCCTATAAAAATATTTAAGTAGCACTTACTTCTTCTAACTATGCTTATAATTGGAAATGTTCAAATATGAATAAAGTTTATAGAAATATCTAATCAAGAGCCAGCTGATTATAATGAATATTTTTTCTTCAAGTGTTGTCAAATTTTCCTTTTCTGTTATTGTTTCCTCATTATCTTTATAACTAATTTCCTAATACAAATTATCTCTTCCATTTTATAAATAAATATGGGTTTATGTCATTTCAGTATTTTTCTATAAATATGCATCAATACCTTAGGAATCTACAACTTCAAGGGTATGAATCTAACCTCCACCAAAATAAAGAGCATGAGTTGTTATGGCCAATTAAAAAAATCATCAATGTGTGCTAAATTGTTGCGTTGCACATAAGCTACACCAAAAGGGTCAACATGTAATATGAAATGAATTAGGCTTGGTATTGCACAGCAAGAGGTATTGAAGTCTATGGAATTTGTTGCTTTATAACAATTTATCTGGGATCCTTTAGAGTAAAGAATTAAGATATGCTGATGAAAATCTGTTAAGGCAGCATTGAATACAGTTGAATTACATCAGGTTTCACATAGGAAAAATATTGTTATGTAGCTCTAAAAAGATACAGAAATAAGTGTACAGCAAAAAATTTTATATAGTCTATAAATTCATCAAGTTCTTTTTTTCTCTTTAAACAAATTACTGAACTTAAACATATCTAAATTATTTACAAGTCTTTTCATAGCAATTAACTTTAGGAAACTGTAAATATTTACTCTCTGATTATAAAAATTCTAATCTATTTTACAGGACCTTGATATATAAGATCATAAATTACTTGAGTAAAGAAATATGTACTCTTTAATAAATACAAATCAACACATGTACCTTATACATACAGTACACAGACACATATATATATTTAATACATACAAATAATGCGTATATATTTGATTCAATAAATTCATGCTGTTTTAAAAAACACTTTATAATATAACAATTTCCCTGAATTTAACTATCTTCATGAAATTTGTATTTCAAAGTAAAAATCAAGCATGTTTTCTTCCCCATTTATAAAAATCCATTTTATCCTATTTCAAAGAAAAACGTACAGGTATTATGCCTCTCTTACCTCAGAAACAACTTCATGTGACATAAGCCTCTGAATGGCTGCTAGACACAGCTGAGTGATCTTTGGTTCCTTGGTTCCACATCCCATTAGGAAAGGCTGAACAACCTCTGAGCTGTTCTCTTTTAAAGCTTTAGAATATATATAAAGTAAATTAGTAAATAATCCATAACTCTAAATAGATTTACTCAAAGATTATTAGTACTGCTATCCCTAATTAAAATAATTTCTTAATAAAATGCCAAATAAAAAAATCACAACTCATAACAGTGATAAGAATATTGTACTTGAAATCAGGTGGTCTAGTTCTCCTAATCTTTTTGTATCTCAGTTTTCTCACCTGAATGGACTGAATAAAAGGAACTCTAAGGTCCTTTCCAGCTCTAAAATGTTCTGACTCAGGGAAAATTAAAAACTTGTGGTAAGAGCAGTAGATTCTGAAAGAAAGCACTGGGATTTTGCACTCATTATTTATATTTAGTGCCTCCTTAAATTTTATCCCTTCTATAATGTCATGTGCTACCTTCTTTTTGAGGATCACATTATTTCCTACTCTTCTTATTGCAGAAAGGAGCCCATAAATAAAGTCATAATTTTAAGATATAAATTTAGATTTGAATAGAAATTTTTTTTTTTTTTTTAAAAAGGACACTCTTGGGGCAGCTAGGTGGCACAGTGGATAGAGCACCAGTCCTAAAGTCAGGAGGACGTGACTTCCTAGTCTAGACTTCCTAGACTCTGGCAAGTCACTTAACCCCAGTTGCCTCAGAAAAAAAAAAAAAAGACTCTTGAGACTTCATAAATCATCATCACCAAATTAGTCAAGTAAATTCTGGATAGCTCTCCAGATGTAATACTAATATTCATAGCACAGTACCACTTAGAAACTAAATAAACATCATGTATCAGGAAGCAAAAAAAAAAAAACCCAAAAACCTAAAATACAAACAAAATAACCTTTAAAGAGCAATTCAGTAACACAGAGAGAGGATATAAGTGCTGTAACCCAAAAACTCATAACATGTTCAGAAATTAAGAAATTAAGAAAAAAGCAATTTTATCTGGATAGGATTTCAGTCAGCTGGGGAAGGAAGAGGAACATAAAACATTACAAGCAACTGCTTTTACAATTATGAACCAGAAGTTTAAAGCTTTATTTAAAAAATAATCAATTCCACAAGAAATAGAATTCAAAAATAATCAACAATCAATATATTTCAGTTCTATTTCATGGCTATTAAAGGGGTATGGATAGGAAAATAGAGTGAGGGTAGACAAACATAGAAAAGACAAAAATGGAAAACACCATTGAATTTGGAGTCAAAAGGACTTGAGTTTGAATGCTGGTTCTATTTACATCTGGTGGAATCTGAATAAATCACTTAACCTCATCGGAAGTCAATATCCACACCTGTGACAAAGGACTGAACCAGATGCTCTATTAGGTAACATCCAGACCTAAATCCCATAAAACAAAACTTATGTTATAAAGTGAATCATATCTCAAATGTTCTTCAAATGATTTTATTTGAATCTCCTTTTTAAAATGGCCTATGATGAAAGATTCTGTTAAATAAAAAGTCCTCTGAAAGAGGATGTGAAGCATGTGAAAGGTTACTCCATTATAACCAAGTAATAAAGGTTACTTTATCCTCCAATAAAAGAAATATAGTCTAAGACCTTACCTTAATAAACTCGAAATGGATGCATAAACTAAATATTAAAGATCATAGGGATAAGGACAGAGACAGACTTAGCATTTCACTGATACAGACATACTTTCAGAGAACTGCCTACAACACTGACAGATCAAATGATTTGTCCCAGGTCAAACAGTCAATATGTGTCGAATTAAAACTCAGGAGTTTCTAGACAGCTCTACTACTGTTACTGCTCCATGTTCTCATAAATTTAGGATTATTTCATAAAATTTAGAAGAGAACCAGATGAAGTACATTTCACAGCTCTGGCTGGAGACACATTCTTGCCCACAACATCACTGTGATTACATGAAACAGAAAAACTTCTGCACAAACAAAATGCAGTAAGGATGAGAGAAGAATCTACGGAATAGGAAAAATCATTGTACCAAATATTGCTGTTAGGGAACTGAAATTCAAGATACATGGAAAACAGAAAGATTCAAGAACAGAAGTCACTTATTCCCTAAGAGATCAGAGCACATAAGCCAACAATGCTCAAAAAAATATTAAATTGCTAATAATCATCTGAAAGACTGCTTTCGAATCACTAGTAAAAATATAAATGAAAATAAAAGAAACATGAGCTTTCAACCACACAATAAAAAAATTATTAAAGATTATAATATTCAATATTGGACACGTTGTAGAAGGTCAAGGACATTTATGCACTGTTGATGGAGCAAAAATTCAATAAAGTATTTTGTAATTATGCCAAAAAAAAAAAATAAGTAACAAAAATGTCCAAATCCAGAGATCCTACTGCTATAAGCTTATATCTTAAAGAGGCCAAATGACCAAAAAAAAAAAAAAAAAAGAAAGAAAGCCTAGACATAACAAAATATTTACAGTAGGAATTTTTGTGAGAACAGAAGTGGAAAACTAAAAGATACCCATCGATTAGGGAATGGCTAAACATTTTATAATTCAAAAATGCAACTGAATACTATTGTGCTATAAGAAATAAAGAGAATGAAAGTATGGAAAGATGTATATGAACTGATATAAAATGAAATAAGTGTGGTTCTAAAAAAAAAACCACGCTTAAAAATCATTATTATCATGATCCATCTTATCCTCATAATTACCCTGGAAGTAAGTGTTATCATTATCCCCATTTTAAAGACTGGGAAATTGAAATCAGGCAGAGGGTAAGTAACATGCACAAGCTCATACAACTAGAGAATTTAAGGGTGGATTTAAATTTAGGGCTTCCTGATTCCAGCACTCTATATAATGAAACAACAATCACCACCAATCCAAATGTAAGGCTAAAAACATGATAATGACCAAGCTTGCTCTAAAAAAATATAAGAAAGCACTTCCCTTAGTTGTAAAGATATAAAACGCTATGGGTATGGAACATGGCATAAAATTTCAGATCTTTTTCCATTATATTGGTTAGTTATACTGACTTGCTCTTGTCTCTTTTTTTTATTCTTTATTTTAAGGAATGGCTCTCTGGGAAGGGCAGAAGTAAGGGATACATTGGGAAATGTAGGTGATATAAAAACAAAGATTTCAATAAAAATTTATTTTAAAAAATGTCCATAACCTTTTGATCCAGAGACCTCACCTGTAGGTATATACCACAAGTCAAAGATAGTGACAACAAAATTCATCTCATCACTTTTTGTTAAAAACAAATAATTGGAACATGAAACCCATTGTTTACATTGCTATACAAATGAAATTTAGGCCACAGAAACAATACAGTAAAGCATGGGAAGATTTATATAAACAGATGCAAAGTAATATAAGTAAAGTAAGTAAAGATGCAAAGTGAAAACAATTTAAGCAATGACTACAACAATGTGAATTAAAAAACCAATAACATCCAAATACAATGTGATTATAACAACAAAAAAGAAAAGCGAAAATGTAGTCCCCTTCCTTCTTCACAGAATATAATAAGTATATTATGGTTATGGAATAGTGTATATACTGTCAGACAAGGCTGATATGTTCATCAGTTTTGCTATAGTGCTCTTTACCATTCTTTATTATTATCTGTTATGAGAAATTCTTTGGGGAGAAAAGAAGAGAAGACCATATTTGAAAGTGACAATGATGTAAAAACAAAGATAAGAAAAACTAACAAGAAAAAAAATTTTCAGTTATTATTTCAATATGTTTAAGATTTTTCATATCTTTTTTTTTTTTAAAGCAAGGGCACAAAAGGTAATTCTAAACTTTACTTGAAATACAGATTTTTAACAGTTGCTAATGAACTGGCTTTAAAAAAATTCCTAAGGGAAAGGAAAATTTCAAGATACTGAAACACATTATATAAATAATGTACAATATTTTTTAAAAGGTACTTAAATTGTATCCTTTAATATATTTTTTATAATGATCAAATGGAGTTTCATTAATCAATCAAAGAATCAAACAAAATATGAGACATGAAAGTTGTTTTTAAAGTTGTTCTCAGGAAAAAAAATAAAAGGAACAATCTGTACTATCTATAAAGAATTCACAAAACATGTTTAATTATATGTTTCAGAAAAAAAAAAATTGATTGTAAAGCATCCACAACAGGAATAACAAGATCTGACACTACCATTAGTACTTAAGTGACGCTAAGCTTTCCTAAGTTTTCGTTTCCTCATCTCCAAAGTGAAGAGGTTGAACTTAAATAATTTATATTCTCTTCCCAATCTAACAGTCTATGAGTCTATTAGACATTTCATAATGTGCAAACTCTAACTGAACTAATCTGAGAGATGAAAAATATCATAAAGGAGCAATTTTTCTAAAGCTGAGCAAGGCTGAAGTTTTGCCCTATTTCCCAAGTTCCTTTGTCTCAGGATCACAATCCACATTAAAAGATTTTCCATGTTAATGCTTCAATGCAAAGATGATGCAAATTTAGCAATGTGAAAGGAAAAGGTTATTGTAGGGCCTGTTAAATTCTGAGTACCACACTCCATTTCACAATGTCTATTTTATAATTATCATGACCTTTCTGATGTTGATAATGCAATTTGGTCTCAGATCCAAAAAGAATTCCTAGAAGAGCTTAAAAACAATTTAAAAAAGAAAATTAGATAAGTTAAAGAAAAATTGGGAAAGGGAAAGAAAGTAATGCAGCAAGAGACTCATGAAAAGAATTGATATCATGGGAAAAGATATACAAAAATTTACCAAGGAAAATAACTCCCTTAAAAATAGAATTGACCTAAAAGAAAAGTACAAAAGCTCACTGAAGAAAATAATTCCACAAGTTGAAATTAATTACTCTATGAGACATCAAGATATGATAAAATCAAAAAAGGAAAAAAATAGAAAATGGAAAGTTTCTCATCGGAAACAACTGATCTAAAAAACTGATCCAGAAGAGATAACATGAGAAGTAGTGGACTACCTGAAAGTCATGTTTGGGAAAAAAAAAAAAAAGTCCAGACTACATCTTTCAAGAAATTATTAAAGAAATCCAAGGAGTCAAAAAGAAACAACTTAAATACTGTGGATCTACAATCAAGATTACACAGAATTTTGCAGCTTTTACATTAAACAATCAGAGGATTTACAATAATGATATACTATAAGGCAAACAATCACCTACCCAGCAAAACTGAATATAATCTTTCAGGGAGGGAAAATGGACATTTCAGGAAACAAAGGACTTTCAACTATTTTAATTGAAGAAGACTGGAGATGAATAAAAAATCTGACCTCCAAATACAAGTGTCAAGGAAAAGAAAGATAAAATGGTTAAAAAAGAAACAAGAAAATTTAAGAAATTCAATAATTCAATGTTTATATTTCTATAAGACAAGATAATATCTATAACTCTTAACTTTAACTGCATTGGAAGGGGAAAGAGTGAATGTGGAAATTATTCTACAAGAACTATTATTAATAAAGGTAAAGATGGGGGGAGGAAGAGCTTAAATCTCATTCTCCTCAAAACTGGCTCAAAGAAGGAATAACATACACACTCAGTTGGACATAGAAATCTATATTACTCTATAAGGAAGTAAAAAGGATGGGATAAAATGGGTAAGAGAGGGTGATAAAAGGGAAAGTATGCTGGGGAAGTTGGCAATCAGAAGTAAAATACTTATGAGGAAAGGAGGAATGTGTGTGTGTGGATAAATAAGCAAAAAATAACGTGGAGGGAAGGGAAGAACCTACCCACAAAATGAAAGTGGATAGTAGAAAGAATTAAAAACTAGAATCCTGTAATATATTGTTTACAAGAAACATAGACACACAGAGTAAAGGTAAGCTGAGTTTTAAAGGAATCAAGAATCTGGAGCAGAATCTTGTTTCAGCTGAAGCAAAAAGAGCAGGGGTAGCAGCAATTATGATCTCAGAAAAAAAAAATAGAACTAATTAAAAGAGATAAAAGAAGGAACTATCTTACTAAAAAGTTCTGGCATAGCATCTAAAATTTTAAATTAGCTAAATAAGTTACTAAGGGAGGATCTCAACTTTCCCCTCTCAGAACTAGATAAATCTCACGAAAAAATAAAGAAGAAAGAAGTTAAGGAGGTGGATAAAATTCTGGAAAAGGTGGACTTGATAGATAGAAAAGTGAATGGGAATAGAAAGGGATCTATTCCTTCCTCAGTAATACTTGACACCCTACACAAAAAATGACCATGTATTAAGACATAAAAACCAAATGCAGAAGCACATCCTTTTCAGATCACACTGCAATAAAATTATATTCAATAATGGACAATGGAAAGATTAAAAATTAATTAGAAATTAAATAATCTAATCCTTAAAAAAAAAAAAGTGGGTGAAAGAACAAATCATAGATGAAATCGATAATTTCACTAAAGAAAATGATAATGAGACAACATACCAAAATTTATGGGATGTGGCCAAACTGATACTTAAGAAAAACATTTTATTTCAAATTGCTTAAATCAATAAAATGAATATAAAGCAGATCAATGAACTGGGAATTCAATTAAAAAAAAAAACAACTAGAAAAAGAACAAATTAAAAATTCCCAATTAAACACTAAATTGAAAATCCTGAAAAAGGAGATTACTAAAACTGAAAGGAAGAAAACTATTGAACTAATAAAACTAGAAGTTAGTTTTAAGAAAAAAAAACAATAAAAACCACTGGCTAATTTGAATAAAAAAAAGAAGAAAACCAAATTTGTTTGTATCAAAACTAAAGGGTTAATTCACTATAAATGAAGAGGAAATTTAACACAATTGTTAGGAGCTATTTATATGTCAATAAATTTGACAATCTAATGAAATAAATGAATATCTACAAAAATTGGAAATAAAATACTTAAATAATCTAATCTTAGAAAAAGAAATTGAACATGCCATCAATTAGCTTCCTAAATAAAACTCTCCAGGACCAGAAGGATTCACAAGCGAATTGTACCAAACACTAAAAACAATTAATCCCAATATTATACAATTATTTGGAAAAATAGCCAATGAAAGAGTTCTATCAAATTTCTTTTATGATACAAATATAATGCAGTTATCCATCCCAGGAAAAGCCAAAAAAAGCCAAAAAAATTATAGACCAATTTTCTGTGAGAAATAATGCATTTAAACAATTTATTCCAATCAGTATTAATCAATTTGAAAGAATCATGTTAAAGTTCTGTACCTGTTTATAGGAAGCCAAAGATGGAAGGCCTTCCATCCTTGTTTTTATTTCTTATGATGCCCAAGTCCACTCTGATAGAAGTGACTCAACTACATGAAAAGTCCTCCAACATACATACATATATGCATATGTGTGTGTGTGTGTAATTCTATGTTCGGTCCCCTTGACTTCAGGGCCTACCCACTGCGCCATCTAGCTGCCCCATTCCAACATATTTTTGCACTTCTTGATTATAGTCTCTTGTCCAACAGGAGCAGGTGAGCATCTTATCACCATCTAGCCAGATGCCCCATGCTTCATCCGCCTGTGATAGTTTGTATGATAGTTTCTCCTAAAGAGAAACCTATTCATTTTATGATCACCTATTCTTTGGAGCTATTTCTTGCTTCATTCAACTCATGAACCTGTTGATATATTATTTTGCTTATTTTAACTTTTGTGTCATGTCAATCAAAAGAATTAATCTATATCTGGTATAGCTGCTCAAGAATGTCTACATAATTAGTTCTATAAAAACAGGGCCCTGGAAGGAGGCAGAATCTCAGATAGTGAGAAAGACCTAAGATCCACTTCATTAGAGATGACCATGGACACATTAATACAGTGCTATTGGCTCTGGGAGGGAGACTTTTAATCCCCATGGCAGCAGAGAGACTACAGTAATATACATAGAGATCATATACCATGACATAAAGAACAATTAATCCCAATATTATACAACTATTTGGAAAACTTGGTAATAAAGGAGTTCTACCCAATTTCTTTTATGACTAGGAGTTATAGTATTTATACCAGGAATGCAAGGCTTGTTCAATACTAGAAAAATTATCAACATAACTATTCAATAACAAAAATCAAAATATTATTTCAATAGATGCAGAAAAAGCCTTTCATAAAACACAGGACTCATTCAAGACTTCCCAATACAATCAGGGTGAAATCAGGATACCAATTATCACCTCTAATATTTAATGTCAAACTAGAAATGTTAGACATATAAATAAGAGAAGAAAAAGAAATTAAAAGAATTAAAATAGGCAACAAGGGAAAAAAAAGCAATTATTCTTTGCAAATGATATATTACACTTAAAAAAAACTAGAGAATCAATTTAAAGACTACTTGAAATTATTAACAACTTTAGCAAAGTTGTTAAATACCAAATAAACGCACATAAATCATCAGCATTTCTATATATTATCAACAAAACTCAGCAGAAAGAGAAAGAGAAATTCCATTTAAAATAACTGTGAACAATGTAATAATACTTGGGAATATACCTTTCAGGACAAACTTAGTTATTATATGAACATGACTATAAAACACTTTTCACACAAAAGCATGTCTAAACAATTGAAAAATATTAGCTGCTCGTGAATAGGCAGAGCCAATATAATAGAAATGACAATTCTACCTAAATCCATTTATTCAATGTCATACTGATCAAACTACCAAAAAATATTTTATAGAGATAGGAAAAAAAATAACAAAATTCTTCAGGAAAAACAAAAGCTCAAGGATCAAAAAGCTCAAAAAAAAAAATGAGAAAGAAGTTCTAGCCATATCAGATTTCAAACTCTATTATAAAGTGGTAATTATCAAAACAATCTGGTACTGGCTAAAAAACATAGTGGAATAGATTAGGTACAAATATGATAAACTCAAAGATCCAAATTTTTGGAACAAAAACATTATTTGACAAAAATAATTGGGAAATTATTTTGGGAATTGGGAAAACTGAAAAATAGTAAGGGAGAAAATAGATATAGACCATCATCTCACACCATATGCCAAGATAAGGTCAAAATGGGTACATGATTTACACATAAAGGATGATATTATAAGTAAATTAAGAGAGTATAGAATAGTTTATCTGTCAGACTTATGGATGAGAAAAGAATTTAGGAACAGAGAAGATATAGAGAACATTACAAAATGTAAAAGATAATTTTGATTATATAAAATTAAAAAGATTTTGCACAAACAAAACCAATGCAACAAAAATTATAAAGTAGAAAACTGGGAGAAAAAATGTGTAACAAGTATCTTTGGTAAAGGCCTCATTTCTCAAATATATAGAACTGAGTCTAATTTATAAAAATACAAGTCATTCCCCAATTGATAAATGGACAAAGGATGGGAATAGGCAGTTTTCAGACAAAAAAAACCAAAAAAACAAAGCTATCTACAGCCATATAAGAAAAGGCTCTAAATCATGACTAATTAATTTAAAATGCAAATTAAATCAATTTTGGGATAGTACTTCATATCTGTTAGAGTGGCTAATATGAAAAAAAAAAAAAAGAAAAAAAGGTCTTGGACGTGGGAAAACTGGCACACTAATGAGTAGAGTTTGAAATGATTTGACGATTCTTCAGAGCAATTTGGAACTATACCCAAAGGGGTATAAACTTGCATACCCTTTAATCTAGCAATAAATGATGAGGTCTGCACCCCAAAGACATCCAATAAAGGGAAAAAGATCTATTTGTACAAATAAATTTATAGCAACTCTTTTTGTAGTGACTAAGAATTGGAAATCAAAGGAATATTCATCATTTGGGGAATGGCTAAAAAAGCTGTGATATATGATTATAATGGAACATTTATTGTGCTATATGAAATGACAAACAGGATGATTTCAGGAAAAACCTGGATTTACATGAACTGATGTACAGTGAAATGAACAGTATCAGGAGAATGTTGTACACAGTAACAGCAATACTGTTTGATGAAGAATTGTGAATGACAGCTATTGTAAGCAACACAATGATGCAAGACAATCCCAAAGGACTAATAATGAAACATACTATCTGTTTCCAGAGAAAGAACTGATATTGATTGAATACAGACTGAAGCATGCTATTTTTCACTTTATTGCATTTGTCTTTTGAGTCTTCTTGTACAAAATGACTAATAATGAAAATGTTTTACATACCTGTATCTGTATAACCTATATCTAACCATCTCAGGGAAGTGGAAGGAGGGCAGGATAAAATTTGAAACATAAAATTTTAAATAAAAATGTTTAAAAAAAATTTTAAATCAACTAATATTCATTATCTGGTATTTGTTGCATAAATATTAGCTATAGGGCAACTACTATATTCAAAAAGTTATTTACAATCTAATGGAAAAGGCTTACTACCTGTGCGACCTTGGATGAGTCCTTTAATCTTCTTGGACCTCAGCTTCCTCTTCTATAAAAGAGTGGGTTGGACTCTAAGGCTCCTGCCACAGATTTAGGATCCTATGAAAAGTGCATGTTTCCTCTCAACCACAAGCTTACTACTTTGTGACAGGCAAAGAAGCACACACAAATGAAGCTTGTACATGTTATAGTTACAAAGGTAGAAAGCAGCAGTTCAGTCAGTTCATCAAATCACAAACCAGAACAGGAAAAAGGTTAAATACTACTATGAGAAGTCAATGAACCATCCAAAGGTTCTAGGAAATCCATGTCCTTGAGGCTAAAAAGTACATAGGAAGGGATGGCAAAGCAAGTAAATAACACAGATAAGAGGGAGAGAATAAAAGCAGGAGCAAGACAAGGGAGGTGAGAAAGGAAAACAAAGTAATAAGAAGGCAAGGGGAAAAAAGGAGAAGGGGAGAAATTGAAGGAGCACAAAAATAGTACCACAAACTTCACCTATTCCTCACTTTACCAACAAATTCAGTTATATAACCATTTCCTAATCATGCCACTTAAGATTACTAATAATAACAATAATAATGGCTAACATTTACTCTGAGCCAGGAATAGTTAAGTGCTTTACAATTATTATTTCATCTGATCCTCACAATCCTAGGAGGCAGGCAGATATTATTTTTTCATGCCCATTATGCAGATGAAGAAATTGAGGCAGATGAGACACTTGCCCAGGAACACATAGCAAGAAGTATCTGAGGCTTGATTTGATATGAGGTCTTCTTGACCCTAGGCCCAGCATTCTCTCTTCTGTACCACATATCTACTTAAGTGATTATCTATAGTTAATAAATGCAATTACTGTATTTTATAACTTTTCATTATCACCAGTACATATATGATCATAGAACCATTCCTCTAAAGTCCTACTTCCTTGCCTCAGGTGACTCTGCAGACAAATTAGCTCTGGAGACTGAGTAAAGGCCCATAGATAAGTTAAATGCAGAAAGGATCTGGTTAGCCAGAGGGTAATAAATTTTTTTCAACCACGGCAAATTACAAAGATTTAAATTGTGAAAGTGTTGGAGGGAATGCAGAGAGCCTCCACGTCAAATAAGACATAGATCTTTAAAATATTAAAGACCACGTAGAAGAATAATCCAACTTTAGGTCACAATGCATGATTATAAAATGCTGGTCTAGTACTAACGTGATTAATTGTAACTTAGTTTACTACAGTCTTCAAAAGGTTGCTTCCTGTGGTAACCGGGAAAGAGAAAAAAACTAACCTAATCCAAGAAAATGTAGTGGCCTGAGGTAACAAGAAAACCTACTATGTACCAGGCATTGCGGGCAGTGTTTTGGTGTTGTTCAGTCAGTTTCAGTCACTCCTATCCGATTCTTTGTGACTCCATTTGGGGTTTTCTTGGCAAATATCTTGGAGTGGTTTAGCATTTCCTTCTCCAGGTCATTCTACAGATGAGGAAACTAAGGCAAACGCAATTAAGTGACTTCCCAAAGGTCACACTGCTGGCAAGAATCTGAGGCCAGAGTAGGTCTCAGGAAGATGAACATTTATGACTCCAAGGCTGGTATTCTATTCACCAAGCCACCTAGCTGCCCCACTGTGGACAGAACTGGAATACAAAAATAAATATGAATTTTTCCCTGATCCCACAAAACTTATATTCTAATATTACATACATAAAACACATACAAAATAGAAACATACATAGGTGATCCAACCCTTCAGTTTTACAAATGAGAAAAGTGACGCCCGAAGAGATTAGTTACCTGCTGAAGTTACAAAATAGCACAGCCAAGACTGAACTCAAATTCTCTGACAAGAAATTATTCATGATCTGTGTTCAAACAATTCACGTTTTCCCTACCTCCTATTCCCTACATAACATACCTTCAAGACTTAACAAATGACTTTCAAGTTCATAGAGTTGGGAATCTATGTTTATCCTAATTAAGATTGTTACTATTCTTTTTGTATCTTTTCAAGTGAAACATTCTACTTTATCTTTGGCATGACACTGCCTAAGAGAGACCTCAATGATTAATTTACTTCGTCTTGATTTTGGCATACTTGGGTTCAAGTCTAGGCATTAATATACATTTTAAAAATTAATCTATATTTATATACTAATTTTGTCAAAGGGAAAACCACTTAATAGATAACTATGTTTCTTCACCAGTAAAATGGAGATAGTGATCTTTATCCTATCTAAGTATCTCTAAGGACTGTTTTGCAAAACGCATGGAACAAAGAAAAGAGATTTAGAATCAGAAGACTCAGGTTCCAAACTGTGTCTGCCATTTAGCCAAGTCATTTATTCTCTCTAGGTCTCAGTTTCCTCAATTCTAAAACAAGGAGATATGTAACTCATAGCAAGTCATTCAACTTCTCAATTCTGTGGGCAATATTTGAAAGGCTGGCATTTATGAAAAATATTTCCTCAATAGAAATTCCCTACATCAATGAAATCAGAAATCCAAACATTATCTCAATAATAGGAAGTGCACAAAGGATTAGTAAGATATATGGCCTCTTCTCAAAGAATTTGTACTTCAACTAGGAAGCCAACTGATAATAATAACAATTCGGTATAAAACTTAAATGTTCTCAAAATAGATGCTGACAACTTGGAGAATAGTTATAAACAAATCGTGGTACATAAATATAATCAAATACTGTGCCCTGTAAGGGATGAAGAATTGAGAAAAATATAGAAAGTCTTATATGAACTGAAAAAGGTAAACAAAACAAAACAAAAAATACACTTAAACAACATAGAATAAGAACAACAAAAAAATAAAATGGATGCTGTGTAAGTGTGGAGTTTTCCAGAGAAAAATTATTTTTTAAATAGCCAAAGAGACTTGAAGTCACACAGATACTCTAATTTGTTTGTCATTTTTTTTAAAAGTTAAATTCTTCTGTTACAAAACGATCATTCTCAAATAATTGATCTAAATTTACAGAGAACATGGATATGTTGTTGAAATGCCACCAGTAAACTCTCAATCGGAATGTCCTCAATAAAAGAAATCACAGAAGATAAAGGAATTTAGCAAGTCATAATTCACAATCTAGGACATCCATTTTAGATTAATGTTTGGTGATAGTAATAAGTTCACATGAATTTAATCCAGAATGCCAATTCCCAAGACAATCTTCCTTGAGAAATAATTACTGATGTGTTTGAAATTCAAATAAATTTATTAAGCATCTATTATGCTTCATGTATTATAAAAGTTACTAGGGATACATATAAAATCAAAGCAACAATCTGATGTCAATCTGATGCTTCCATTGATGCAACAGGAATGATGAAATTGGTCATGAAAATTAAAATGTCCTTTTATAGCTATTTATTGGATATTCCAGACTTTTTTATGCTAGCAGTACTTGCCACAGCATTTTCATTTATGTCAATATTTATGAAAAGACAAAAGGAAAAAAAAGTAACAGAGCTGATTAAAACGGATGGCTAAGAAAAAATATTTTTTCAGATATGAATATTATGTAAATTATCATCAATAGGTTAAAAAATACTAAGTAGAATTCTGTTCCCAAAGGAATTTGGAAGACTGGACAACTCATAGAATCCCAGGTAGAATACATGTAGCTTCTGCTGGTAGAAAGGGTAAAATTGGACAGCGGACCTCACCAAATTCTCTTACTTCTCTAAACTTACATCACTCAAAACTTATTTTGACCATATTCATCTATTGCCTTATAGCATGTCTTGTACTTTTATATTAAATTATTGCTTTGTTCTTTAATCTTTCCTGTATATATGACAGTTCTTAATAGTAAATAACAAATACTATTGACATCTACCTCCCTCCCCCACCCAAATAGAGCCAGGCACAAGGTTTTTGCAAATAAAAAGATGCTTAATAAGTATTAGCTAAAATAAGTATTCTAATGTTGTTTTTGAAGTATTAAAAATACTTTATTAACATTATACTGAACTATTAAAATATACTAAATAAGTCAAATGAAAATTTCTTTTGTAATGAAGATAATTTTAATGATTAATATATACAAATTATCACAATTTCATTTATGAATATCATTTAAATTATCACAATTGTTAAAAAATATACTTTTTATGATAATACAACTAAGTCATTCAAAATTATTCTTTTATCTCCTAAGGCAAATTGTGATTATGAAAATACCTGTAAGTAAATGTAAGGTCAAGAAATTTGGCCTCATATATAAAATATGCTTAAATTACATAAACTTGAACTCTGGGTGTTTTTTTTTTTTAATTTCCAAATTGAAAAAGAAAATTTTCTCAGGTCTCAATCTTATGTATTTGTCACCGCTGACATTACCTGGCATAGCATTCCCACTTATGTCAGCATTCATGAGAGCAATGAAAATAAAGAAAAAATAAAGGAGGCATTAAAGGAAAATGTCTAAATGGAGAGAGGTATAAATCAAAGAATGCTTCTTCAAAAGAAACTAGGCTGAATGCTACTATTTCCCATGTTACAAGAGAACTTACTTTAAGCAAAAAAAATTTTTGGCCTTTCTGGATAGTAACAAACCTTACAGTTAAGAATTCTTGGGGAAGGAAGAGGGAGAAAAGTTCCATGGGTTAAAAATCTATCAGCTAAAAGAAAGGATTCCATCTTTATTGAAATAAAAGCATTTACATTTAAATGTGTACTCCTGTAGGATATAAACAATGATAGGAGCAAAAGAAAATATTCATTATTACATTCAAATATGACTATGATTCCTTGATCTTACCTTCTTCTCCTTCTTTTCCTCCCACCAACTCTGCCATAAGAATCATAGTGAACATACTTAGCTATTAGCAAACTGTGAAGACTCAGAATTGAACAAAGGAATGTGAAAAAAGTAGCCCTCAGTCTCTACTCTCTGGCATAGTTTAGCTTTTATATATACACAAAAATATTTCTTCTACACTATCTAAAATGATTTCTTTATTTTACTATACTGTCAGAAATCTGAGATTTATATGACTTAGTCATCTAGCAAAATGGGATTATCAATCATTCATCTCACTGCAGTAAACTATAAAAACTCCATTGAGGTAATAGGTATGAAGAGGAGAAGGGAAAGATAGGAGACAGACAAATATTTTCAAAGCATATAGGGTTTTGGAAGTAGTCAAGATCTTATAATAGGGAGCTTAGGGCAAGATGAGGGCAGTGAGAGTCAAAAAAAAAAAAAAGATTATCAGAAAATGGGAAGAAAGTAAAAATAGGGAGTACCAAAAATAATCTTTATTCCAAAATTTTGCCTAAGATCAGATATGTATCTTCAAGAAAAGAGAAAAAAAACCACCTTCCTATTTTCTAACCCCATCTTTGCACCAATATAGTCCACCATTATGTTCCTAGCATTCATGTACCACTGGTACTACAGTATTTTGTAAACTACCTTAGGAACTGGATCATCATTTATAATGTGCCTTAAATTTCAACCAAATAATTTACAAATAAATTTCTGTAGCACAATTCACTTGTAATGTGAAGACTACATTTATTTTCTATTATTATGTACAGCAGGTCACTGGGAAAACTTTTCCTGAAATTTTGAGGAAAGTGACAAGGTAGCTGAACCTATTTCTAAAAGAAAACTAATTTCTACATTTATATTTTCTTATCATTCACCACTATATTTTTAATGCAAACAATTTACCTGTCAAAATTTCAGTGCTTCTTGCAGCTATCGTTTTAACTTTGATTATTCCTGATTCAGCAGCCTGTAAAAATGAATAAAAACAATTATAATTTAAAACTGCTATACTAAGCTTTCTTTACAAAAACAAACAAAAAGTCAATTAAACATCAAACATGATGAAAATATTCAACCACCCTTCACTTACATTATCTGTATGTAACTACATATAACTGAAAAAATATTTCTTAATAACTGTTTTAATTTCTTCATTGATGATGAATTTTTACCCTTTTCATTTTTGATACTGGTAATTAACCCATGGCTTCTCTATTTTATATTTTTTTCCATAAAATCATCTCTTAGTTTTATTTATGAGTTCACTGTTTTACCTTCAATTTTGTTGAACTCTTTGATTTTCAGGATTTCCAATTTGGTGTGTAAGTAGAGATTTTAATTTTTTTTTCTTTTTCTGTTTTTTTTTTTAAATTCCATACTTGATTTATTGATCTAATCTTTATTCTACTGAAATAAATGTTTAAATCTATATATTTTCCCTTAAGTTCTGTTTTGACTATATTCCATAAATTTTTGTATGTTGTCTCCTGGTTGTCATTCTCTTTAACAAAATGATTGTTCCTATGATTTGTTCCTTAGTATTTATTAGGATTATTTAATTTCCAATTAATTTTTAATCTGTGTTCTTTCCTTGGCCCTTTATTGTTTTATATAGTTTTTATTTCATTATGGTCTGAAAAGGATGTATTTAATATTTAATAATGTTCACCTTCCTTAATTCTCAAAATTCTGTTACTCATCAAGTCCCAGATTTTGAGAACAAGGTAGATATAAAAGTAAAGCAATTTAATATATTCAAATATGATTATCATCTTTGTTATGGCTTATTCACTGCTATTATTTAAGTCTATTTTAAATTCTCTTTTCTACTATGTTTGTAGACTATCTAATTCAATCTTTATGTGCTCTTAACTATTAATATGACAAATACCAGAGCAAACAAAACATAAAGAAAATAAATTATTCCTCACCCTACTTAGCAAATAATTACAATATACTAGAATGTCAAATAACTTTTGCATTAGATTGTCTCTAATACAACCCTTCAGTTTCCCTTCTGAAGCATGACTAATTTATCGTAAACTGCTATTATCTCTTATTGGATACATACATATACAATGACTCTGTGCATGCCTATACATAGAGAACACTTTTTTCTTTATACCTATCCATTTCTGAAATGTTTTGAGACATGGAATTAGAGTAACAGTTCAAAAGGGAAAAAAATCATGTCTAAGACTTGTTAAATCAAATCTTTTATGCTTTATTTTGATTTCAAATCAAACATAAAATGCACTGGGATGATATGTAACTTCTACCCAATTTGCCAGTATATACCAATTAATTATTACTATATATATGAATAGTTACCTGAAAGCCCAAAAATGTAAATAAAAGGTATCAATCACCATTGAGGAGCTTCCTCCCACCCCCCAAATAAAGAAAGGAACTGAATCCTTACAGATCGTGTTTTTTTCTCTCACTGGAATTGCTCAAGGTTATAATTCTCTATTTGGTCTATTTTGCTGGATTTTTGCCAGAGGCCCCTTTTGATAAATCAAAGATACCAGGTTAAAACAAGGAGCTTATTTATTAACGGAGGCAAAAGTATAACGGCTCCTCTTATCCTTTTACATGACACACTTTTCCTGCTAAGCTGGGGTTTATATATGACAGAAAATTCGAAATAAAATCATTAAATATCACTTAAGGGGTTAAATCAGGGTCCAAAAATGGTTAATAGGGAAAAGTTGAGGCTCCTAACCTATTTCTTAGTTCTGCGTATTTCCATTTAACCATTCATTTCCTCTATTTCCCCACTTTGCCAGGTACAGTCTTAGCACATTGATAGCATATACTGATCATAAGTGCAGAAATATTAAATACATCCTTTTTAGACCATGATGAAATAAAAATTATATTCAATAAAGGGCCAAGGAACAGAAATTAAAAATTAATTGGAAATTAAATAATCCTAATAAATTACCAGTATCAAAAATGAAAAGGGTAAAAATTCATTATCAATGAATTAATTAAAGCAATTATTAAGAAATATTTTTTTTTTTACAAATATATGTAATTCTGATAACATAAGTGAAGTGGATGAACACTTGCAAAAAATATAAATTACTCAGATTAATAGAAAGGGAAGTAGAATATTTAAATAATACCATTTTTCAAAATAAAAATTGAAAAGCCATAAACAAGCTCCCTAAGGAAAAAAATCATCTATACCAGATCGATTAACAAGTAAATTCTACTTAACATTTTAAAAACAATGGACTGCTATGCTATATAAACTATTTTGAAAAAGAGAGAAAGAGAAGTTGTAGCAAATTCATTTTATGACACAAATTCAATTTGTGGCTTTGATATGTAAATTAAGGAGAACAAAAGCAGAGAAAGAAATATATAGACAAAATCCCTTAATAAATACTGATATGAAAATTTTCAATAAAATACTAGGCAAGGGGAAGCTAGGTAATAGTATAATGGATAGAGTGACAGGCCTGTATTCAGGGAAGGCTCATCTTTTAAAGTTCAAATCTGGCCTCACTCTTACTAGTTAGGAGATCCTGAGCAAGTCAATTAACTCTGTTTGACTTGAAGTTTAACTTCATTTGTAAAATGTGTTAGAGAAGGAAATGGTACATCAGGCAGGTATTTTTGTCAAAAAAAAACCAAACAAACAAACAACAAAAAAAAACCCAAATGGGGTAACAAACAGTCAGGTAAGACTAAAAATGAATGAACAACAAATTTAACGATGACGGTGACAACAAGAATTAACAATTAGATTAACACATATTACAATGATCATCTATTCTAACCAGGTGAGATTTCTGCTGGGAATGCAGGGCCAATTCAATATTAGGAAAACTCAGCTTAATTGACCATATCAATAGCAAAAACATCAAAATTTCTATGATTATCTTGATACAAAAAAAAAAAAAAGCTTTGACAAACTACAGCATTCATTTCTATTAAAAACACTAAAGAACATAGGGAAAAACAGAGCTTTCCTTAAAATTATAAGTAGTATATATTTAAAACGATCAGCAAGTATTATTTGTAATGGGGATAAGCTAGAAGGCTTTTCAATAAGATCAGGCCCAGTGTAATCACTATTATTCAATACTGTACTAGAAATGTTAGTTTTAGCAATAAAGGAAAAAAAAAATCTTAGAGAATCAAACTAAAAACTACTTGAAATAATAACTTTAGCAAAGTCACAGGATATAAAATAAATTTGTACAAATCATCAACATTTCTATTTAAGATCAAAAATTCTGAGCAAGAAGAAATAGAAAGAGAAATTCCATTTAAAATAACTATAGACAATATAAAACATTTGGGAACCATCTTACCAAGACAAATCAGAAACAATCTGAACAAAACTACAAAACACTTATCATACAAAGTCAGATCTAAACAAATTGGAAAATACCAATTGTTCATGAGTAGATAGTCAATATAATAAAAATGATAATTCTATCTAAATTAATTTTACTTATTCAATGCCACATCATTGAAACTATCAAAATGTTATTTTATAGAGTTAGAGGAAAAAAATTTATCTGAAAGAAAAAAAAGTCAACAATATCAAGGGAAATAATAGAGGAAAAAATGCAAAGGAAGAAAGCCTAAATGTACCAGATCTAAAACTATTGCAAAATACAACAGCAATCATCAAAACCATTTGGTTCTAGCTAAGAAAAACAGAGTGATAGATCAGTGAAACAGATTAGGGATATAAGACACAGTAGTAAATGATTGTAGTACTACTGATTAATCCAAACACTCCAGTTTCTGGGATAAGAACTCATTATTCAATAAAAACTGCTGGGAAAACTAGACAACAGTATGGCAGAAACCTAGGCATATACCAACGCTTCACACTTTAGGTGTGAATGATAATGGATATGTAATTTAGACATAAAGGGTGATATCAATAGAAAAGCAAAGAATAGTTTACCTGTCAGATCTCTGAAGAAGTGAAGCGTTTATTACCAAACAAGAGATAGAGAATATTATGAAATGCAAAATGGATAATTCTGATTACATTAAATTAAAAAGGTTTTACACAAACAAAACTAATACAACCAACGCAGAAACTAGGAAACAATTTTTATAGCAAGCATTTTTGATAAAGGTCTGATTTCTCAAATTTATAGAGAACTGGGTCTAATTTATAAGAATACAAGTAATTCCCCAATTGACAAATGGTCGAAGGATATGAACAAGCAGTTTTAAGATGAAGAAATTAAAACTATGAAAAAATGTTCTAAATCACTATTCATTAGAGAAATGCAAATTAAAACAATATATCAGACTGGCTAATATGACAGAAAAGGAAAATGATAAATATTAGAGAAGGTGTAGGAAAATTGGGACACTAATGCATTGTTGATGGAATTGTGAATTGATCCAATCATTCTGAAGAGCAATTTGGAACTCTGTTCAAAGGACAATCAAACGTTGATCCAGCAATACTACTAACAGGTTTGTATTCCAAAGACATCATTTTTTACAGAAAGTTTCTCTAATAATGGTATTATTTTCAAATATATGAAGAACCAAGTAAGATTTATAAAAATAAGTCATTCCCCAATTGATAAGAAGAAACCAAAGCTATAATATATATATAGCCACATGAAAAATGCTCCAAATCACTACTAATTAAAGAAATGAAAATCAAAACATCTCTGAGATAACACCTCGTACCTAACAGATTGGCTAATAAGATAGAAAAGGAAATGACAACTGTTGGAAAGAAATATGGAAAGGTTTGGACACTACTATACTGTTGGTGGAGTTATGAACTGATCTAATCTATTCCATAGAGTAATTTGGGACTATGTCAAAGGGCTAAACAACCATGTATATCCTTGGCTTAGCAATACCACTATTTGGTCTGTATCACAAATACATTAAAGGAAAAAGAAAAGGACCCATATGTGCAAAAACATTTGTAATAGTTCTTTTTGTGATGGCAAAGAATTGGAAATAGAGAGGATGTCCAACAATTGAGGAATGGCTGAACAAGCTGTAGTAAATGATTGCAATGGAGTATTATTAGAAATGACAAGAAGGATAGTTTCTGATAAACCTGGAAGACTTAGCTGAACTGATGCAAACTGAAGTGAGCAGAATTCGGAAGACTAGTCTATACAACAACAGCAATGTTGTATTAATGATCAACTAGCTATTCCGTTAATACAATGAACCAAGATTCTCCTGAAGGACTTATGATGAAAAATGCTATACACTTCCATTGAAATAAATGATGGGAGTCTGAATGCAGATTGAAGCATATTTTATTTTCAATTTCTTTACTTGTTTTCTTGGAAGTTTCTTTTAGGTTTTGGGTTTTTTTTGTTGTTTTTTTTTGCAACATGACTAATATAGAAATGCTTTGAATGATTTGACATGTACTGATATCACATTTCTTCCCTTCTTAATGGGTAGGGTAGACAAAAGGAACAGAACTGACATCTGAAATTTTTTTTTAATTAATGTTTAAAATATATAGTAAATTTTAAAAGAAAAATATTTTGATAGATATATTTCAATATAACTGGTTTGCTTTGTATCCAATGTATTTTATTTTAGGCATTTAAAAACATTATTTTGAACAGTCCAGAGGTCTCACAAGACTGCCAAAGAAGTTAATGAAACAAAAACAATCAAGACAGATGGAAAGGAGCCTGAATAGATTGCTTTTGGGGGATAAGGAAAAGCCTGAAGGAGAAATTGATGCTTGAATTGAATCTTTTTTTAATTGTTTTATTTATATTTTTAAAATGTACATTACTTTTAATTATATTGGAAGAAAAAAACAGAAAAAAAAAGGGAAAAACCATAGTAGATGGGCATCTACTCATTTTCCAAATCTTTGCTACCACAAAAGGAGTTGCTACAAACATTTTTGCACATGTGGGTCTTTTTCCTTCCTTTATGATTTGGATTGAGTCTTAAAGGAAACAGATCCTAATAGGCAAAATTTGGGAGGGAATGCATTTGACACATGGAGAAGAGTCAGTACAAAGGCAAAGAAGTAGGAGACGGAATTTCATCTATCAGGCTTGTTGCTCATATATATAGGCAAAAGGCATTTTTTCACCTAGGAACTCCCTTTACTGAATGAAGTCCTCCCCTTCCCCCAAATCCTGAATAAAAGCAATATTTCAGAACAAATGACCTATAACATTTTAAGGTGTGTATCACACTTTATCACTGATCCTAAATAAACCTTACTCAACTCTCCCTAAATGGCACTCATCTTCTTGGTCACCAAAGGCCTCTAATTCTGGCTTAGGATCTTTCTCTGTCTTTCTGTTTTAGGAAAGGAAGGAATCTTCTCCATTTAGGGGAAAACCCCAATAAGGTTATTGGATTTTGCAGAATATCAATGGGAATCTCTCACCCTATTCATCTTCTCTCCTCCCCTTTTGGTTGAAAATTTGAAAAAAAAAAAAAAAAAAACTGAAGGGAATTTTACATGTCTACTTACGTAGATTTGAATGGCTCCTAAGTTCAACTGTTACAAATCTATTCTCAAAGCCTATTAGAAATTCATTTCCTCTAGATAAGCATAATAAAATGGGTTGTGTTGCTATTACACACTGTCAAAATTGTAAACTATTAGCAGATCAAAAAAATCTTGCTAAATTTCTTAACTGGTTGTGTATGTCATAACCCATCATCATCATTCTACACCATCAACCTCACTTCCTACATGTTTCCACTCCTTATATCTTCAAATAGTTTCAGGAAAATTAAAAATAATTAATACTCACAAAAAGGATTCCATAAATGTTCCATAAACAGCTTTAGCCCAACATACTCAAAACTGAACTTATTATCTTTTCCCTCTAACCCATCCCTTCTTTGTTAATTTCAAGAATACCACCATCTTTCCACTCTCCATTTCCAATTAGCTATCATTTTACCTCAATATCAGTCCTCTATGACTCCTTCTTTCACCTGACACCACCACAGTTCTAGTGTAAGCTCTTATCTCCTTATACCTGGACCTTTCCAATAAGCTTACTGGTTGATATTCCTGCCTCAAGTCTCTCCTCACTCCAGTCTGCTCTCAAGTTTAAAATTGAACTTCCTAAAGTGTAGGTCTAACCATATTATTTTCTATTAAATAAGCTACAAAAGCTTTCTATTACCTCCAGGACTAAATGGTCCATTTGGTTTTTAAAGGTTTCTACTATTCCAATCTTCTTATATCCTACTCCCCACTTTCAAGTACAATTGGATCCAGTGACATTGGCCTCTCTGTTTTTCCTAGCAAAAACATAATCTTTCCATTATGTGAGTCAGTCAATAAATATGTATTAAAGCACTTAAAATGTGCAAAAAAGGAACTCATGATGAATTTCACTAGTTGTCCCTCATAACTGGAACTCCCTCCCTCTTCATTTTTATCTCCTATCTTTCAAATCTCAGCAATAAAGTCCCATCTTCTACAAGAAGTCCTTCCTTGCCCTCCCTAATCAAGCACACCCTTTATAACATTACAAATTTATCCTGCATGAATGTTATGTGTACAAAGTTATTTGCATGATATCTTCCAAGTAAAGGGCTGAAACTCTTAAAAGGTGTGCTCGAATCAGACAACTGAGCCCTTAAGGATAATTATTTATTCGACAATGACTCTAATAGCATATGTTTGGGAAAATGGCCTTTCTCACCATTGGTGCTTACTCAGTATTTGGTGTATACAAATAATGATAGACAAGGATTAGAAGGTGGGGTGAAATAAGTGAGACTTCAGTTTTCAGAGGAGAAGAGAAGTTGGCGGGGAATCTCATGGCAGTTTAAACTGTCTCCTTCACTTCTCCCCCTAAAGACCAAGGACTTTTTCTTTTTCTGACTCTGGCTGTTCCTGAGGCTTCCAGGGAGCTAGTCCAGACTTTACACTTCCACCACCATAAACCCCAGCCCCCTCAGCCCCTCCTCCACCTTGTCCATTTCATTGTGAAACTCCTTGAGAGCAGGGGCAGGGTATCCTTGGCACTTTGTGAAGGTACATTAATAAATGCTATCTGACTAACAACAATAAACCATATATTTTGATAGAGGTTCATGTATAGTCTCATTAACAGACTATTTTCAGAGGACTAGACTGGCTTAGTCATTTTCACAGCCTCTAGATTCACCACCTAGTAAATCAATGGCCACCTCTAAAAAAACAAAAAATATATGAAAGCTCTCAGTCCTAAGAAATATCCTTTCATTTTTGCAGAAACAGCTGCAGAGTTAAGGAAAGAAGGGGCAAATGCTACTAAGAAGCACATGGTTTTTAGACTATTTATAAACATTAACTTCACTATTAAAGCTCTAAATGTGAGCTCCTTGTGCAGTGGTCCATATATTGATATTATTTCAGGGAATGAATTATGTCACTATTGTCATTCTGGTTTCTATAGATTGATAAAAGTAGCTAATAAATGGAACTGAGGCTTACAAGGCTCTTCTTGGAGAGTTAAATAAATGAACAGACTTTATGATACACTCAAAGGAAACAACAAACATCATTCTCAGGACATTTAATCATCATCTACTACATCATGATTAGTATTTACAAAAAGGCCATCATAAATCCCCACTTATACACCAATCTGTTTCTAACCCAATTTAATTTCTAATTCTGTTTCTAACCAAAAAAAAAAAAAAACAAAAAAAACCAAACTTTTAAGAACCTCTAAATTACATCAACATATACTTTGATACTCAGTGACATCAATGCAAAAGCATAAATGAAAAAAAAATACTGAAAATAAAAAATATAGAATAAAAGGATAAAGTCTACACAGAATTCTCATGCCTAATAAAACTAGTCTAAGTTCTCTTTATGAACTATACTAGGCACTAGGCATGATAAACACTAACATCACAAAAAATGAAACTGATATTGTTTAGAGTCAGAAAAAGATATAGTATTACTGGTATGAAAGTCATACTGAATCAACTGTCTATGAACAATCAAAAAAATTAACTTGTAAGAGATAGATCAAATTTAGTGGAAGATTATCAGAAAACTTAGTCTAATCTGACTATTAAATGGTATTGATGCCCCAAACTGGGAAGCAAAAGGGAAGCAATCATAGTAACCATGCCAATTTTTTTTATTCAGAGCACTGAGCCTGGAGTTAGAAAGATGTGAGTTCAAATTTGACCTCAGACATTTACAAGCTATATGACCCTAGGTAGATCACTTATCCTTGTTTGCCTCAGTTTCCTCATTTGTAAAATGAACTGGAGAAGGTAATGGCAAACCACTCCAGTATCTCTGCCAAGAAAACCCCAAATAGGGTCATGAAGAGACATGACTGAATAACAACAATTACATGAAGTTTCTCCCAAAAAGCAATCAAGCAAAAAGCTTTTAATAATCACCTACTATGTCCTAGGCACTGTGCCGTAAAGAAGAAACACAAAAGCCCCAGAGCTGGATGAGATTTCAGGGTTCATCCAGTCCAACCCACTCATTTTACAAATGAGAAAATTGAGGGCCTGTAAGGTTAAGTAATTTGAGCTTAAGTTCTATCAGATAAGATGTACAATAATAAGTATACACAGGACCTAATCAAAATACATGTAGGGTAATTTTGGAAGGAAGGGCAGGATCAAGAGATGTTTCTTACAAGTGGTAAGTAGCTGCGCTGAGCTTTAAAGCAAAAAAAAAAAAAGAGGCAGAGGTGAGGAAGAAGCACATTCCAGGAATGAAAGATAGTGATAAGGCACTGAAAACACAAGAGTGGGAATGTCCTATGTAAGGAATTGCAAGCCAATTTGGCTGGACTGGAGATTGCAAGAAGGGATGACTAATGTTAAAGCTGCAGGTTGGGACTGGAATGTGAAAGATTTTAAATAGCAAATAGAGTAGATTATATTTGATCCAAGAAGTGAGGAACCATTGTAGGAAAAAGGCACCATGAGATTTTTCTGCAACTTTATTTAGGAATAGAGGAAGCCTTGAGGCAGGAAGATCAATCGGCAAAGACTATTTCCATAAATTTAAAAAAAAAAAAAAAAGTGTTAAGGGCTTGAACTAGTGTGGAGATTAAGTAAGTAGCAAGAGCAGGGAATAATAATAATGCAAGGAATGTTGGAAAGGAAAATACAAGATTTCACACAGGGGATAGGTGGAGTACATGCGATAGTAAGTGCCTCGTCCCTGCTCTAATCCATCCTCTATTCTGCCTCTAAAGTGATTTTACCAAAGTGCAAGTCTAATCACTACTCAATAGACTCATGGCTTCCTATTGTCTCTAGGATCAAACATAAAATGTTGTTTGAGATTCAAAGCCCTTCATAACCTAGTCCTTTACTCCCTTCAACTCAGTGAGAATGCCTTTCTGGTTGTTCCATCAACAAGACACTATATCTTTCATTTCTGGGCATTTTCTCTGACAATCCTACCAGTCTTGAAGGTTGTCCCTCCTCATAATTGACTTCCCTGGCTTCCTTTTAAGTTTCAACTAAAATCTCATTTACTAAAATTTCCCAATCCCTCTTAAATTCCAGCATCTTCTGTTATTTCCTACTTATTCTGCACATGGCTTATTTTGTCAATATTTTTTTTGCACAGTCTCTCCCATTAGCCATAAAGTCATTGAGGGCAGGAACTGTCAAGAGTTCTTTTTTATTCTCCGTGCCTTTTAATTTTAATTTAATAAATCTTTATTAAGTTGAGGATGAACCCCAGACATCTAAGTGACTGTGGTGCTCTTGATATAGTGGCTTGAGGGGAAGGACACTAAGTTTGATTTCGGCCACAATGAGTTTAAAATATGGATGAGATACAATTAGAAATAAACAGTTAATTGGTGATAATGTTATTTCTAATTTCCTTCTAGGTTTATATATAAATTTCTACAGGGTATTTCAAGTGACATTTAAAGCTATTAAAAGCTCAAAAAAGGTGTCCCCAAAGTCATAGTGCAAAAGGGGAAAACTGGGATGCCTTAGGAGGGGGAGGAGCGGGCTGGGGAATGATGCTTCTCC
This sequence comes from Sarcophilus harrisii, assembly GCF_902635505.1. NCBI lineage: Eukaryota > Metazoa > Chordata > Mammalia > Dasyuromorphia > Dasyuridae > Sarcophilus > Sarcophilus harrisii. Next base: position 76,730,402 of record NC_045430.1, read on the forward strand.
TGTACTCTCCAAATGGGAAAGAAGTCATTCTCATAAGATTCATGGGGTGATCGGGGTCTCAAGTCCTGCAAGATCCAAGTTATTTGGGCCGGGTCAGCGTCACTGAACTTTTCCAACTAGCGGGGAAGGGGAACAGGAAAGGGGTAGGGCGGGGGCGGGGCGAAGAAGTCTGGAGGGAGTCAGGACTAAATAAACACGCTTCTCTTTCCAAACTTCTACCCTAAATGCAAATGAGAGCGGGGAGAGGCAGCAAGAGGAAGAGCCCCTCCGTCTCCGGCCTCCAGGAAGAGCGCCCCCGGGAGGCGGACGGGTCCGTGAAGCCGGGCGGGGGTGGGGGCTGAGCCGGGAAGGGGAGGCCCCGCGCGGCTGCCCGGCCCCTCCTACCTCCTTGACAGGTGGGAATTTTTTCTTGCACTCCAGGGACAGGGCCCGCAGGTCGCTCTGCATGTTCTCCAGCAGCTTCTTCACCGCCTCGGGGCTATTCGTGCAAGACATGATCCCCCCGAGCTCCGGGAGGACCGCCCCCCGGGTGCTGACTCACACGCCCTCAGCAGCACCCTCGCTCCGGGCTCCGTGGCGGCGGAGACCGAGGCTGCGGCCCCCCACCGCCGCCTCTCCCCACGCCTCCTTCCCCCCCGACCCTTCGGCTTCAAGCGCGGCGCCTCGGCCCCGGCTCCGAGCAGCTGCTGGAGGCGCCAGAGGCCCACGCCCGCCGACTCTCGCTGCGGCGGTGCCAGCGGCCAATGAGGCAGGAAGCTTCAGCGCCCGCTCTGCCCGGCGCTCCGTCTCGCCGCCGCCATTAGCCGAGCCTCCCCACAATCCCTCGCGCGGCCGGGACACGTCAGCCGCACTTCCGCACAGCGCGGCTCTCTCGCTCCCGGAGCCTCAGGCCCGGAGGAGGGAGGAGGAGGAGGAGCCCGGAGAGGGGCGGGGCTCCGAGGGGCGGGACGAGCTCTCGGCTTGGGCTGCGCCTGTCTGTCAGTCAGCGTCGTGCTCCTGCAGCTACAGGCTGAAAGCCCGGAGCCAGAAGATGCTCTGAACCTGGAATCAAGTCGAGCTTCTTATAATACCGTTGTAGACTTGGCAATCTCAGCTTCCTCTTCTGTACATCGGGACTAATAATAAATGTCAGGGCATTTAGATGGCTCCGCAGAGGGAGCCCTGGCCGTGAAATCGAGAAGGCTTCTCCATGAGTCCAATGGCGGCCTCAGATCCTGTTTGGCTTAGCTTCCATATCTGGGGGGAAAGAGAGAGAGCTGGAGACGGTGTCCCTCTCACCTCTCCCCTCCCCTCCCAATTAGTGGGTCCTGAAGGAAACTTTCAGTTCAACAAACATTAAGCTCCTACTGCATGCAGCAGGGGTACAACCAGAAGCGTGAGCTCGGTAGAAAGCGTGCTGTAATTAGAATTTAGGTTCAAATAACTAATTTTGGCTCTTAAAAAAAATAATAATAATGGCTAGCTTTTATAAAGCGCTTTAAGTTTTGCAAAGCACTTTAGAAATATTATTCCATTTAATCCTCACAAGAAGTCTGGGAGGTAGGAGCTACTGTTATCCCCCTTTTACACATAACTAGTGAATGTGTGAGGCTGGATTTAAATGGGGTACCTTCTGATTCTGGGCCGAACTTTGTTCAGAGCAGCTTGGCTGGAATTAGAAAGAAATGAGTTCAAAGATAAGTTGTGCAAGGTTTTGCAAAGGTGAAGGTTGAAAATTATCTTTGCATCTATTTGGAGAAATAAAATACAATGAAAATTACTAGAGAGCATAGGAACGACAACAATAAAAAAGGATGGGTTGTATGACTGAGAAAATTACTTAACTTTTCTCAGCCCAACTTAAATGAAGAGGGGATTCTGAGATCCCTTCCACCTATACATCTGCTAGGACAGAAAAGAAAATGTTTTAGTTTAGACTTGTGATTTCATCTGGGTAGGGGATACCAGTCTGTTAAATCATGTGGTCAGCTAGCTTACAGTTTTATAGTCTTAGGTCCCTGGGATCCTTAGAGCTTAAGTAACTTTCCCAGAATTATATTTTTAGTACATGACAAAGACCAAATTTGGATCCAGGTTGAGGGTAACTCTATTACACTAAGCCAAGCTTAATTGAAAATAATCAACAATATCTATTCTGTGTTAGGTCCTGGAGATACCAAGGCTAAATGAAAATATAATCTCTGCCCTCAAACAGTTTACATTCTTTTGGGGGAAATGAAACATATAACATTTGGGGCATTAGCAATAGAAGCAGTCTAAATGGTCAAGTATCCTGCCTTAACGATCTGTATCTATATTAATCATCCCTTGAGTGATAGCTGAATTATCCTACCAGATGGCAGGCTCCTTAAGCTACCAGTTAGATAGCTATATTCATTAACTCAAAACCCTTGGTTATTCCAGAGGGCATTTACCCAAAAACATTTACGCTTCTGTCCAACTGAGGCAGGACTCACCATTTGGCATTTCTGAGCAGTTTAAACCCAAACTGGCTGGATTCAGGATTTAATTAAGAAATCATATGGAAGATTACTTGGAATATTAAGAATAGAATCCTATTTTAATGGGGTTTGTCATATGCTTAGAATGTCTCTGATGGTTTCTCCCCATGTGGAAGAAGATAGGCTCCTGCTTCTGGGAGAGTCATGATGAGGTATAATGATTTCATGGAGGAGGTGCTTAGGAAAGATGGAGCATGTATAGACATTTTGCAGCTGGTTCTGGTCAACTGACCACATGGTCTATAAAATGCACCAATTAAAGTTGGCTGCAGATGCATTCATAAAGAACTAAAGCCAAAAGGATCAAATAAGAAAAAACAGTACAGCCTAGCTTTCCCTACTGTTGAGGTTACAGAGTGCAGACTCTCCCTATACCAAGCCACCAAAATGATGAGATTAGGAGTATGGGGTAATACACCAAAAAGTATATTGAGGTTACAGTTATGGGCTGGTGTTGTGAGTCACCTCAAGAATTTGTAGGCTTAGACATCCTCCAAATTAAGGGATAAAGATTTTATTACACTGCTAAGAGCAGGCTAAATCCATAAGAGTTTTTAGTAAGGATAGGAGTTTTAGCAATTAACAAGGGAGAAGACAAATTCCCTGGAAATAACCAGGAGGAAAATGCCATCAAGAGAAAAGCACCATGAGGTGAGATAATACCATTGATTGGTAGGCTAAATTCATAGAGAAGTTTATCAAGGATCTACAGTATAAAAAGATTTTTTAATAGGGCAAATATAAACTCCAAGGTTTAATATAATATATTCTTGGCTTTCTGAATAAATATAGTAAAGGTAGATTATAGAAAGCACCCGGGGTGGGATTGTTATCAAAAGTCCACTTGAACAAAAGGCCTAAATTCCAATAGACTTGTGATAGAAAGTGTCATCCATATCCAAAGAGAGAACTATGGAGACCTAATGTGGATTAAAGTATAGTGTTTTTACTTTTTTGGTTGTTATTTCTTTGCTTTTGGTGTCTAGAGTACTCAGCAAGGCTAAGCTCTGTTTTCTCAAAGCAGATATCTGAAAGAATGAAAAAACAAAATACATTGAGACAAAGGACAATGAGATACATATTTCTGGACATGGTCAATGTAGGAATTTATTTTGCCCGACTATTTATATTTTTAATAAGAGTTTTGCTTATTTTTTCAGGGGGGAGGTAGGGGAAGAAGATGAAAAAGAAAAAATACTTTATAATAATAAAAATAACATTGAATTAATTTGAAAAGGACTAGCAACCTGAATTTTGGCCATCCTGTTTTTTAACTGCACCCTTGATGGATCTCTTGGACTAGTTCACAGACAGTGTTTAATGAGAGACAATACTGTGAGAAGGCAAGTTTTAGATCACCTCATCAATGGCAACATGTGACCTAATGAATACAGACCTCAGTTCTTTGCTTGTCTTGGCATTAGTTCTTTTCTTTGTGAAGGGAATCGAAGGCATGTGTCCTGTATTCCAGTATTTAGATTTTGCTGTATTGACACAAATAATGATCAAAAGGTAACTTTGGGGAATAACCTTTGTGACCCAGCCCAGTAGTAGCTAACATTACTCATCTGGACATGAATTTGATGGAACAACAGTTATTAAAACAAAACAAAGTCAAGTAAAACATCTCAACTAAGTTTGAGTTCACTATCTTGAGAATAAAATGAAATAGAGTGTGAGTATCCTTGAAAATGTTGGGAGTATATGTTGGTACTTTTGTTCTTGTTGCATCTCTGAAATAAATAGCCCTCTGTAACAGTTAATTTAGGTTAAGTGATTAAATGGTACTTCAGTGCTACTCACTAGAGGGTAACAGTGGGAAGGAATACAACTGATGGGAATTTGAACTGATGGCAATAGAGAAGCGAAACTCCAAGCCTCTGAGGGTATCCCTAGAACTCTGAAAGGAAGAGGCAGTCAACCTAACTCTAGGAGAACAAGCCGGAGTATATTTGCTACACTAAAAGCTGAGAGGGAGAAAGTGTTTTTGTTTAACATTAAAACAAATTTATTTTGTTCTTCCTCATACTTTGGATTTTTTTCCCATTCTCATTCCTTTATTTTCTTGATTTCCTGATGCCTCTAGTCCTGGCTATCAGGAGAGCATTTTATAACATCACACATAAGTATGGGGAGTATGTGTGCATGTGGTTGTTAAAGCTGTCTCTTCTAAGTGTTTCTGAGAGATCAAAGTTAATAATCCCACAGCAGACATATTACAATTAGCCCCTAGTAGAGGATGATTGTGTATTCCTAAATGCCTCCTCTTTTTTTGCAATCCATCCCAACATCAGGACAGCTTTTGAGATCTAGAAATCAATATTGTTGACACTCATTAGGCCTGAAATATAAGAGTTCTAAGAAAAGGCAAGGACACTACTTAGGATCTGCTTTCCTGACTAGAGATGCTTGAGTGCCAGGACAGTAAAGTTGAAGCAAGGAGAAGAAAAACTTAGAGGAAGAAAGAAATGTCTACATAGAAGGAAGCTGGCTATGAAAGACAATGGTTAATGATAGAATGCAAGAATAGGATAACTAGAGGTGCTGCCAACTAGATTAATTCAGGCCTCTACTTCAGTGAAAAATTATAGCATAGATTCAGCAATGGGCTTATTAAGCAATAAGACCCAAGGAGTTCCTAGATTGGGGGAACATTCACTCCTATTTTCATTTCCTGGAAACATTCACTCCTATTTTCACAATTATGAATGCAGATTATGCAGACTTTGGGTATACCAGATAGCTTTTAGGAACATATTTGGTATGTGATAACTCATATGAAATGTTTGCAAATCTTAAAGAGCTATATAAATGCTAGCTATGATTGTAATTTATACAATGTGATTATAATTACTGGGATGTGTGACTTTTGTGAAGGAAGGAATACCTGACAGATGAATATCTCAGGTGGAATACCTGACAGATGTCTTTTTTTGAGTTGCTACATATTATTATGTAAGGTTTGGTACTCAGAGTAAAACCACAGTGCTACCCAACATTATCTCACCTTATGCAGCCACCTTCCTTTTTTAAAAAAAATGTTTTATTGATGCTTTCTATTTCTTACATCATCATAGCATTCCATGTATTTTCTCTCTCGCTGAGAGTCATCCAATATGACAAATAGTGGATTGTTTGGTTGTTTTGGGGATTTTTTGAGAGGATATATAAAATCAGCATAACTAACTCATCAATACATAGAAAAAGTCCCAAAATATGTGCAATGTGTGATACCCGTGCACTTCATATCTCCACAAAGGGGCAAGTTTGAGTCCCACTTGATCTCTTCATTAGAGTCTCATTTGATCTTATAATTTTGTTATACTTATTTTTTATTGTTAGCTATCTTGTTGTTTCCATTTCCATTGTTGTGGCCATTGTGTATGGGCAGCTAAAGTAGTGCAGTGGATAGAGTACTGGACCTGAAGATAGGAATACTCATCTTCCTGAGTTCAAATTTGACATCAGATACCTACTATGAGAACTCAGCAAGTCACTTCATTCCGTTTGCTTCGGTTTCCTCATTTGTAAAATGGCAAACCACTAGAGTATCTTTGCTAAGAAAACCCCTAACTGGAGTCACAAAGAATCAGATATGATTGAAACAACTGAACAACAGCAATAGTCATTGTGTGTAGTTTTCTTGATTCAATTTACTTCATTCTGAATCAGTTCATCTAGATTTTTCCATGATTCTCTATAATCATAACATTTGTCATTTTTTACAGCACAATAATATTCCATTACATCTATTTGCCACAATTTGCTTAGCCATTCTCCCATGGATGGGTATTTACTTTGTGCAACCAATTTTCAATTAATATTCATAGCTTTTCAAAATGTGTACTACATTATAAATTCCAGAATACTTGTAAACATTTTTGCATTCAATATTTTTCATACCTCTACTATATTTCAATATGCCTTGGGAAACATTTCTTGAATGTGACTAAAGAGAGATTTTAGTTAGATAGTTGAAATTTATGCATTATTAAAAATATTTGATCATTAATACTTCTTAAAATGTGAATGGCACTTAATTTTGCAGTCCATTTAAAAAAATGTTGCACTCTGTACTGCTATCTCTGGAAAAATTGGCACAGTGTAGCTTTGGGCTAAGACTAAACAGTCTAAATTAAGTAAAAGTTGAGCAAAGCATTTTTACTTCTGCTATTTAAGAAATCACTTAAAGGATGACATTTCACAAAATAGTTTTATACAATTGTTTCTCAGATGCTACAAGCAAATGATTAAGATTGCTACAATTCTTTCTAAAAGCATTCAGTTTCTTATTTATTAAATGGAAGCTGATGCCAGTCTTGTTTAATTTATAGGGTTTATAAGGAATATAAAATACAAGAGCTGGAAGACTATAGATCTCATCTAACTGTTATCATGATCAAATGAGATTATACATGTGAAATAGCTTGAAAAGCTACTAAAGATGATACAAATGTCAAAATTATATGGGTTAAATTTTTTTTAAAGAGGATCTTAACAGAATGGAAGAGCAAAGGACCACCCACAGTTTGCTGGATGTCATCTTAAAGGAACCAGGCTTTCAATGTTGAAATACATGGCTCTGTGGAGACAGCCAAGTTATAGCTGGGGGAAAAAGTGAATGAACATTTATATGGTATCTACTGAATGCCAGGAACGTGCCAAGTTTTTACAAATATAATCTTATTTGATTCTCACAACAACTCTGGAATGATCCCCATTTTATAGTTTAGGAAACTGAGGCAAATTAAGTGATTTGCCAGATTTCAACTGAAGTCTTCTTAATTCCATGCCTAGTTCTCTATCCACTACACTGCCAGATACCTCATTCTATGAGTACTCTATGAAATGGATATACTACCCTCTTGCTAATTACCCTCACCTTCTAATACTTAGACCTCCCATTATAATCTCCTGCTATAGGAGACTACCTGATAACTTGCTAGAAATCACAAAAAAGTAAATGGAAAATATAACAATATGGAATTAAAATTCCTAAAATACAGGAGACCTGGCTTGAGTTTCAGTATCTATACCCATAAACAAAGGAGTTGGATTAGATCATAACTTGCCACTAAGGAACATCTAGGTCAACTCTTCATTTTAGAGGAAAATGAGGTTCCAAGAAGTGTAATAAAGAGTTCAAGGTCACACATGTAGCAAGAGAAGAGAATCTGAATGCATGTATTGCATTGCACACCAGTATCTTTGCCCAAGAACCCCATCCCCATATTGACATGTTATGGTCCATAGGGTCACAAAGAGTTGGACAAGACTAAACAATTCAACAAGAACAATTGTTGCACAGAATCCATTGTTCTTTCTACTGTACCAGATCATCATGAGATCCCTGCTAATTCTAAAACTATGTTTCAGTTATTTAATGAATACAACTTAGATCTTTTTCAGAATAGAAGTTGCTAGTAGAATAAAAGAAACTTGGCTTGTTGTAGATTTCCCTCATTGATTATTCCATCAGCTACTGAACAGAAACATCAACATAATGTAACCTGTAAATAGAAAGATAAAGACCTTGTCTTCTTCTCCTGAGCATCATTTATAGTTGTAATTGGAGCAATATTCTTAAGTGAGTTTTTTTCTTAAATAGTATTGAGACTATCCTTGAAATTTAATTGACCTAGTCGATGACTATAGTAATCTAGTATTGGGTAAATCCAAAGACTCCATCTTTGGGAACAAAAAAACTCACTATTTGACAGAAGCTCCTGGAAAAATTGGAAATTAATATGGCAAAAGCTAGGCATTGACCCACACCTAACACCCTATACCAAGATGAGGTCAAAATGAGTTCATGATTTAGGCATAAAGAATGATACTATAAGCAAATTAGAAGAAAAAAGGATAGTCTTCCTCTCAGATCTGTGGAGAAGAAAGGAATGTTGGCCAGTGAAGAGCTAAAATACATTATAGAATGCAAAATGGATAATTTTGACTGTATTAAGTTAAAAAAGTTTTAGTACAAACAAAACTAATGCAGATAAGATTAGAGGGGAAGTAATAAACTGGGAAAAAATTATATCCAAGGATTCTTGTAGAGGGCTATAGATAGTGCGGAACCCTGGGCAAAGTATAAGATCCTCCAGTCCAATAAGGAACTCTGATGACTCATCTGGTTTGACTCCACATTGCTCCCCTAAGGGCAACTCAGCCTTCCTGAGAAGTCAGGGAGTGTGACAACCTGTGTTGAACTTGAAGTAGAGTTATGGTATTGTGGCAAGGAAGCATCTGCACACAATAGCAAGTTGTTTATGTGGTCCCATATGCACAGTATCCTATAGTTATATAAGTGTGTTACATAAGCTGAGGATTTTTTGAATAAATAGCCTCCTCTTTGACCATCCTTGTGAGTTCTGTCTCATCACTCCTCACCCATGGTCAGGACTTGGGCTAGTACCAAAGTTCTCCCATGAGTAGGTTCAGATAGGTTCTGATAAAGGCCTTATTTCTAAAATATGTAGAGAATTGACTCAAATCTATAAGAATTCAAGCCATTCTCCAATTGATAAATGGTCAAAGGATATGAACAGACAACTTTCAGATAAAGAAATTAAAACCATTTTAGACATATGAAAAAAAAACAGATAATTTTCAGATGAAGAAATTGAAACTATTTGTAGCCACATGAAAAGGTGCTCCAAATCACTATTGATCAGAGAAATGCAAATCAAGACAACTCTGAGATATCACCACACAACTGTCAGATTGGCTAAGATGACAGGAAAAGATAATGACAAATGTTGGAGGGGAATGTGGGAAAACTGGGACACTGATACATTATTGGTGGAACTGTGAACAGATCTAACCATTCTGGAGAGCAGTTTGGAACTATACTTTTTGAGTGTGACAACCTGTGTTGAACTTGAAGTAGAGTTATGCTATTGTGGCAAGGAAACATCTGCACACAATAGCAAGTTGTTTATGTGGTCCCATATGCACAGTATCCTATAGTTATATAAGTGTGTTATATAAGCTGAGGATTTTTTGAATAAATAGCCTTTGATCCAGCAATGTTTCTATTGGGCTTATATCCCAAAGAAATCTTAAAAGAGGGAAAGGGACCCACATGTACAAAAATGTTTGTGGCAGCCCTTTTCATAGTGACAAGAAACTGGAAACTGAGTGGATGCACATCAAGTGGAGAATGGCTAAATAAATTATGATATATGAATGCTATGGAATACTATTGTTTTGTAAAAAATGACTAGCAGGATGATTTCAGAGAGGCTTGGAGAGACCTGTATGAACTGATGCAAAGTGAAATGAGCAGAACCAGGAGATCATTATACACAGCAACAACAAGACTATATGATGATCAATTCTGTTGGACTTCGCTCTCTTCAACATTGAGATGATTCTGACCAGTTCCACTTGTGCAGTGATGAAGAGAACCATATACACCCAGACAGAGAACCATGGGAACAGAGGGTGGAACACAGCATAGCATTTTCACTCTCTGTTATTATTTGCTTGTATTTTGTTTCTTTTTTCTCAGTTTTTCTTTTTCTTATTTCTTGATCTGATTTTTCTTGAGCAACCGGATGGCTGTGTGAATATATATATATATATATACACATTTTGGATCTGGCATGTATTTTGGCATTTTTGGCATGTATTGGACTTCCTACAGGGTGGAGGAGGGGATGAGGAGAAGAAGAGGAAAATTTGTGGCAGGAGGTTATGCAGTGGTCAGTGCTGAAAAAATTACCTATGCATATGCTTTGTGAATAAAAAGCTTTAATTAAAAAAAGGAATAAAAATCATTCTTAATAGATAAGTGGCCAAAATATGATTAGACAGTATTTAAAGGAAGAAATATAAGGGATCAAAAACTATATAAAAATACTTCAAATCATTAGTAATTAGACAAATGAAAATTAAATCATTGTTGAAGTTCCCCACACTTATCAAATTGTCCAAAATGACAAAAGAGGAAGATGACAAATGTAGAAGAAAAAAAGGTTCCCTAATGCACTCTTGGAGAGTTGTGATTTAATACAGCCATTCTGGAAAACAATTTGGAACCTGCCCCAAAGTCACTGAACTATGCACACCCTTTGACCTAATAATACCACTATTAGACACATTCCCATCAAAACAAAACAAAAAACAAGAAAAGAAGGAAAAGATCCTTGTGTATCATTTTATAACAGTTGTTTTCATAGCAAGGGGAAAAAACCAATTAGAAAAAAAGAAAGTGCCTCCCTATTGGGGAATAGTTAAGCAAACATAATGGAATATTTTTGTGTCACAAAAAATGAGACAAGAAACTTTTAGAAGCACTAAGACATCTGTCTTTGAACTTAGGAAAAAAAGTTATATATTGATAGCAACATTTTGAAGAAAAACAACTTTGAAAGATGGAACTTTAATCGGTAAAAATATAAGCAATGATTCCAGAGGACTCATGACTATCGTCTTCCTGCCAGAGAGGTGGTTGATTTAAAATGCAAGAAAGGGCATGCATTTTGGAGGTGGCCAATGAGGGAATTTGGTTGGGTTTTTTTGGAGGGTTTTTTAGTTTGGGATCATAAATATTTGTTATGAGGGTTTTCTTTTTTTTCTTTTTATTGTTCAATTGGGGGGGGCAGAGATAGAGAGCAGAAAGGAGCAAAAAAAAACCTCCTACTTGTTCACTGGAAAGAATAATAAAATTGTATTTTAAAAAAAGAACTTGTGCTGAATGATCTGTTTTTTCCTGGCATTTGGGAAGCCAGAGAGGCAGCATAGTATTGGATAGATATTATGTCCTGCTTTCTAGAAGCCCCAAGTTGGGATAACAAAATACACTGTGCTTTCTAGAGCCCTCATGCTGGAGTGGTTAAAATATACCATCTTAGTGGAGAAGTGATGAGGCTAGACTCCTGAGGATGGTGGGAAATGGAGTCCATTTATTCCAAATTCTCTCCTTCTTATATACTCCCATACCCTTATAAAACCAAAGCAACACTGTGCATGCGCTAAGAATATACTGCACAAGTGGGACCACATAAACAATGTGCTATTGTTTGTAGTTTGCCACCAGGTATCACTCTTTGCCACCTACTATCACTCTACTTCAATCACAACCCAGGTTGTCACCACCCCCTGACTTCTCAGGAAGGCTGAGAGCCCTTAGGGGAAATGGGGAACCGAACAGACATTGTCAGTAGGTTCCCTTTGGGCTGAAGGGTCTTATACCTCACCCAGAGTTCCTCCACTATCTGTGGCCCTATACAGATAGAGAACCAGTCTAAGAATTCAGACCTGCATTGTCCTCCTGCCTCTGATACATAACTGTCTATATCACCCAGGCAAGTAACTTTTCCATACTCTTACCCAGAGTCAATTAGAAATGGGGGCCACAAGACTGTGCATATAAGAAAGGGTCCCTGCAGGTCACATGTTTACTTGGAAAACCACATATTAACCTTATCTGTATTCCATTGTATTTTTATGTATTATGTTAAATATTTCTCAATAACATTTCAATTTGGGTTCCTATACAACCCTTGGGGGGAAAATTTGACATTTTTAATTTGGACCACTCCCCGAATGCACAGAGAAAAGTTGCTGAGAAAATGTTGTTAAGATTTACCTTCTGGGAGTTCCCTTCAGTAATGAAATTTTAGGTCTAGGTTCTATCCCTATTTAAGATAATATTAGAACCTGTGCCTTGTGAATTCTACTGGAATCTCATCCTTGCTTCTCTATCTTGCCTTCTACAAGAAGCCTTTTATGAGCCTCTTATAAAGGTAGAATATTTGCTCTGTAAATTATCTCCAGTTTTTCCTAAGTTTTGTTCATACATAAATGATTCATACATGTTGTTTCTTCATTAGACTGTGAGCTCCTTAAGAGCCTTTCCTTGCATCCCTAGCTCCTAGCACAATTTATGTTGTATGGGAGATGTTAAATAATGTTTATTGAATGACTGATTTACTGAATAAGGTACTTGAAAGCACAGTTCTTGATCTTTTTCAGCGTCCAAAAGTCCTTTCTAGAATTGGACACATGGACAAATGTGCTGAATGCTGCCTAGTTGATAGTTATAGGGAAGGGAAAGGAATACATCACTTTAAAAGAAGAAACAGTTTCCTCTCTCTCTAGAGGGACTGTATCTCTCTTTCTTGCCAACACTTCCAATGAGGGATGAACCCTGTGGAGTGGACCCCAACACAGAATCTAGGCCATCCTTCTCCTGGCAAAAATGGCCTCTGCCCACATATGCAGCTAGAGTTAGTCCCCTGGCTTCCTCTTTTGCTTTTGTTCTTTCTTTAAGCATTGATGAGTGATTCTGAGCTGCACATTCCTAGTCATAGTGTAGCCTTGAGAATTCAAAACTACTATAGTCAGTCAATAAACATTTATTACAAGAACTATTTGCCTTTATAGGATCTGATTGCAATAAGAGGAATTTCCTGCTTTGGAAACGATGACTACCTGGAGGAGGAAACACAATCCTGGTCTGACTGCTCAGAACATATTGGGGTTGCCTGAGCCATCATCATCCACCTGATGGAACAGGCAGTACTATCCTGACCAACAGCACTAGCAATAGATAACCCAGCCCTACTATAGAAGGGCAGCCCCAGACCTGACCCGGGAAGACACTGCCTGGTCCCAGTGTAGATGGGGGGAAGGAGGGGAGGCAATGCTTAGGCTTTGGCAGTATTCATCCAATCAGAGAAGGACACAAGAGTATCCTCCACTTAGACCTCCTCATTAGAAGCAGCAACTGGCCCTGACACAGGGGGGAAATTTGATCCCAATACCATACTTGTAGGCAGCCCTTTTCCCAGAACAGGAGGATATTACTAAGCCTTGGCTTGGTGGGGTTACTGGTAGGCAATAATATAGATAAGACAGTGCTCAGTTCTAGCATAAGAACTGGCACTCAGAACCCCAAATCCACAACTGGGAGACATTGCTAGCCACAAAACAGGAGGCAGCACTCACTGTGCTAAACAGAGGGAAAGCACTAGCTCCTGGCCTAGGTAGACATCAGCCCAGAGCAATGTCAGTAACAAAAATATTGCTCATTCAAGCCCAGGAGAGCAGGGAAGGCTTAGGCACCTCAAACATAAGGGATAGAAATAACATGTAAGAGTTCCAGCATAGGAAGGCAATCCTTGACTCTAGCACCCTGGACAGGGCCACTGATCCTTGTGGCAATAGACAGGGCTATAGCCCATAAGCAGTATTAGATAAAACTAGATTATAACATGGGCCATAGCAACAGTGGAGTGAATATTGGCATGGATTGGAAAGGCAGGCCCATTGTTACCCTTTAAATGCTGTAATTTTGAACTGATAAGGTCCCTCCACATTGCTTCCAGTGTAGTCAACCAGAAGGTTTTGGAGAACTAAGACAAAAGAGTTGTGGGGAGGTCTTTTGCTTTCTACTGACACAGGTGGGAAGTAACATTATTGTTTTTTGTTTGTTTGGAACAAACTGAGATACCTGAAGGTCTTTCAACAATGAACAAATGGAGATTGTTTAGCCACAGCTGAAGGATTTTCAACTAGGCATGTGCAGAGAACCTCTCGATGTGAAACAGCTGAGCAAAACTCCCATTGTTATTCATCTGTCAAGCATCTTTGCTTCATAATCACACTCTGAGGAAGTGATGTCAATAATCTAAAGCCTTAGTCCTGTGAAAAACAACTAAGTTTTAGGGAATGCCTCAATAATACTTAAGGAAACACTAGTCTAATCTGCTTAGGGGAAAACGGTCTGGCTATTACTCTGGCCACACTATCTTTTTATTTCAGTAGTTTTTTCCTTCCCTTTAGTGCTGACCATACCAGATTTTTTGTATTGCAGAGATCAAAGTTGTCTAAAAACAATTTTAAAGTTATTTAAGTTAGAAGGTCACTCAGATTTTAGGCTCTTTTTGGACTTGTTAACAAAGGAGAAGGATCACAAGCCATGGTCTCTCTCTCAGATGGAGTTAGCTTAGAGTGCATGGCCCTGTGGTTTCTTCTATAACTGTGATTTCTATTCTTCCTGCTCTTAGGCGATTGGAAATGACTATAATCTTTTATTCTTCAAAACATCTGAGAACAACTGGCCAGAAGATCTAGCAATGGAATTTATGACAGATTTTGTAGCTAGCCAATCCAACATGGAAGTCTCAAGGAGTTACTCAAAAGTTAGACACATTTAGCAGCTAAGTCAAATTTGAAGGTGACCATAGTAGGGCAAATGCTCTATAGAAACCGAGTAAAGTCTAAATCCATTCTCCCCAGGGGACCAAATAGCATAGGGGAGAGTGTAGCCTACAGCTGTCAGGGAGAAATGTTTTGTTTTGTTTTGACTTTTATTTTTTAAAGGGGAGGGGAGAGAGACAGATAAATGAATAAACAGAGACAAAGAAAAGCACAGAGAAAGAAAAAGAAAGGAAGGAAGGAAAGAAGGAAGGAAGGAAGGAAGAAAAAAGGAAGGAAGAAAGAAATGAAGGAAGGAAGAAAAGAAGGAAAGGAAGGGAAGAAGGAAGGAAGGGAAGGAAGGAGTGAGGAAGGAAGAAAGAGAGAGAGGGGAAAAGAAAGGAATCTTTAGGACTGTTCCAGCAAGGGGTGGGTATGATGATATCATTATTCTCAGATCCTACCCCACATAATCTAGTGTAATTCTTCCTTAAAATGAATTGAAACCACCCTTAAGACATAATTGTCTTATTATTATTATAGATTTATATATATTATATATAATTATAGACCATAATTGGCCTAAAGAATTTAGATTTGAAACATTGGTGTAATTTCATGTGTTCTAAGTATAAAATCTAACTGATGAGAAGTCAGAAGCAACTCCAATAGATTTGATTGGTGCATCAATATGGCCAACATAGAGGGATGGAAGTTATAGCAATGTTTTATCCTTACTGAATATCTTTTCCATCCTGGGGTTAAGTAAATGTAATTTTTTTTAACTATTAGATGATAAAAGGAGTTTGATTTAATCTCAAATCAAACCTCTCAAATTCAGTCTGGACTACAACTTTGGAAAGTTCCACCTGCCATTATTCTTCTGAAATAACTGCTTTTTCATTTTACTGAGTACATGCAAACAATCCTTAAATTGAATTTTGCTACATTCACCTAACCCCATTATCTAATACTATATGTTCCACTGTCCATATAGCACATCAATCTAGTTATCTTGCTGTAGTTTAAAGGCATCAGAGAAAAGGCAGACCTATTTCTTTTTCCTATCTATTCATCTTGTCCCTCTGTTGGAAATTAGATTGAGTGAATTGAGGAGTCACTCAGAACTTTGCCCATGATAATAAAGCTTCACAACTGCAATTCTTTTTTCCCTTGAAAATATTTCATGACATTTATTTTCCCCTTTAAAAGGATTTATTCATAAACTTAAGCCAGATTCAGTCATATTTTAGTAGTTATTGTATCACTTAGGAATATATAATCCTTTAGAAAACTATATTACCACTGTCAAAATTATAGCATTTTTCAGTGGATTGTTTCTGTGCTACCACTGAATTGGCAATGAATTCATGCCCATTATCCTTGTCTCTTCTAAGAACAAATTTGAAAATATTCCAATATTTTATTAATTGCTAAACTAAATCTAATCTGGACATGTAACTTGAAGAACTGATTCCGACCCAGAAAAAAATTTTAATTGCCTCATATATTTCTTTTTTAACCAGTTATCCATGCTTTTGGAGATGCTATAGGGTAAAAGCATATATACAAATCAATAAAGGGGATGAATACTAGAACTGTGATAAACATGATATAGGGAACTTCCAGGTAAGGAAACTATCAGTGCAGGTCAGCACCTTTTCTGCAACTTAGTCCTCAGAAGTTATCTGTTCTAAAACATTAGGTCATAGAGCTAGTATATTTCAAAGATGGACTTTCTGACTTTGAGGCTGGCTCTATATCCATTATAGAAAGAGCCCTTTCCAAAACTTCCATTTAAAGAGGGAGTCCATAGAGTACAAAATATTTGGGAATCTACCTGCCAAGACAACATACAAGAGCTATATGAACACAATCATAAAATGTTTCTTTACAGATAGAGATAGATCTAAACAATTGGAGAAATATTAATTGCTCATGAATAAGTCAAGCCAATAAAATAAAAAAGACAATACTACTTAAATTAACTTATTTAGCACCATACCAAACAAACTACCAAAGAATTATTTTATAGAGCTAGGAAAAATAACAAAATTCACCTGGAAGAACAAAAGGTCAAGAATATCAAAGGAATTTATGTCAGAAAAAGTGAAGTAAATCAGCCCAACAGGACCAAATCTCAAATTATACCTCAAAGTAGTAATTATTAAAAACAATATAGTTATTGTTGTTCTTAGTTTGGTCATTTCAGTCATTCCATTTCTTTAGGACCCCATTTGAAAGTTTCCTAGCAAAGATATTGGAATGGCTTGACATTTTCTTCTTAGCTCATTTTCTCGATGAGAAAACTGAAGTAAACAGCGGTAAGTGACTGGTACTGGTTAAGAAATAGAATAATTTGTCAATGGAATAAATTAGGTACATAATATATAGACATAAATGACCACAGTGTTTGATATATTCGATTGATATATTCAGATATTGAAACAATGGCTCATTATTCAATAAAAATTGCTGGGAAAACTGGAAAGCAGTTAGTAGAAACTAGACAAAGAACAAGTATACTAATGTACTTTTGGTGGAACTGTGAACTAATCAAATCATTCTGGAGCACAATTTGGCCGGAGAATTTGGCCATAAAACTATGCATATCCTTTAACTCAGCAATACTACTACCAAGTCTATATCCAAAACAGATAAAAGAAAAATAAAAAGGACTTATATGTACAAAATTTATGTATTTATAGAAGCTTCTTTTGTGTTGGCAAAGAATTAGAAATTGAGGAGATTCCTATCAATTGGGGAATAACTGAATAAGTTATGGTATATGATTGTGATGGAATATTGTCATGCAGAATGAAATAATTAAGTGAATGATTTCATAAAATCTTGGGAAGACTTATATGAGCTGATGAAAAGTGAAGTTAAACAAAACTAGGAGAACACTATACACTAACACTATACACTAAACAGTATTTATGACAATTATCTTTAAAAGACTTAGCTACTTTGATCAGCATAGTGAGTCATAATTTCAAAGAACTCCTATTGGAAAAATTCTATCCACCCCTAGAGAGAGAACAGATGAACTTTGAGTGCTTATTGAAGCACATTTTCTTTCTTTCTTTCTTTCTTTTTTTTTTTTTTAACATAACATAGGTAAAATGCAAATAGGTTTTGCATGACTTTCCATGTATAATGGGTATCATATTTCTTGCCTTCTCAATGGGAAGGGGAGAATGGAAGAGAATTTGGAACTGAAAATATTTTTTTTAATTGAAGTACTTTTTTTTTAAAAAAAAAAGGAGGTTGCTTAATCCAGTCATCTTTCTCATTTCCCACTTGGTTGTACTCTTCGGACTTCTCCATTATGCCACATCACTGGGCATAATGGTACCTTCCTTCTCTCCCAGTTTCCTATTGTGTTATCTTCCCTCATTAGATTTTAAGTTAGAGAGTCCTCTCTCCCTCTCTCCACTGAGAGCAGGGATTATCTTTTTTTCACATTTGCATCCCCAGTTCTTATCACAGCATAGTGCATGCTTAATAAATATTTATTGACTAAATGACTGACTATATTATCATTTCTCAAACTCTTTGATCTCAGAACTCCTTTACTTTTTAAAAAATCATTGAGAATCTCCCAAAGAATTTTTGTTAAATATGAATTATATTTATTAATATTTACCATATTAAAAATTAAAATGTCTTAGCATTATCATGAAAATTATCTTGACCTTGCAGACCCACTGAAAGGGTCTAGGGGAGTAATAGGGATTTCCAGAACACATTTTGAGAGCCACTGTACCATACCATCTTGCCATTCTAAATAAATATATAATTTAGAGTTTTTGTGTGCAAATGTGTTACAAGTGTTTTCTTGCAACTCTTTTATCATTAATTTTTTAAAATACTAATTTATTAATTATTTGAAATTTTGGAGAAGGGAGTTGTTGTTTTTTTCTGCTTTTAAGTGATTTTTTAAAATAGCCTTTTATTTACAAGTTATATGTGTGGGTTACTTTACAGCATTGACAACTGCCAAACCTCTTGTTCCAATTTTTCCCCTCCTTCCCTCCATCCCCTCCCCCAGATGGCAGGATGACCAGTAGATGTTAAATATATTAAAATATAAATTAGATACACAATAAGTATACATGACCAAACCGTTATTTCGCTGTACAAAAAGAATCGGACTCTGAAATATTGTACAATTAGCCTGTGAAGGAAATCCAAAATGCAGGCGGGCAAAAATATAGAGATTGGGAATTCAAGGTAACGGTTTTTAGTCATCTCCCAGAGTTTTTCCGCTGGGCGTAGCTGGTTCAATTCATCACTGCTCCATTGGAAATGATTTGGTTGATCTCATTGCTGATGGCCAGGCCCATCAGGATTGATCATCATATAGTATTGTTGTTGAAGTATATAATGATCTCTTGGCCCTGCTCGTTTCACTCAGCATCAGTTTGTGTAAGTATCTCCAGGCCTTTCTGAAATCATCCTGTTGGTCATTTCTTATAGAACAATAATATTCCATAACATTCATATACCACAATTTATTCAGCCATTCTCCAATTGATGGGCATCTACTCAGTTTCCAGTTTCTAGCCACTACAAAGAGGGCTGCCACAAATATTCATGCGCATACAAATCCCTTTCCCTTCTTTATGATCTCTTTGGGATATAAGCCCAGTAGTAACATGCTGGATCAAAGGGTATGCACAGTTTGATAACTTTTTGAGCAGAGTTCCAAATTGCTCTCCAGAATGGTTGGATGCATTCACAGTTCCACCAATAATGTATTAGTGTCCCTGTTTTCCCACACCCCTTCCAACATTCCACATTATCTTTCCCTGTCATTTTAGCCAGTCTGACAGGTGTGTAGTGGTATCTCAGAGTTGTCTTAATTTGCATTTCTCTGATTAATAATGACTTAGAGTATCTTTTCATATGGCTAGAAATAGTTTCAATTTCTTCATCTGAGAATTGTCTGTTCATATCCTTTGACCATTTATCAATTGGAGAATGGCTTGATTTCTTATAAATTAGAGTCAATTCTCTATATATTTTGGAAATGAGGCCTTTATCAGAATCTTTGACTGTAAAAATATTTTCCCAGTTTATTGCTTCCCTCTAATCTTGTCTGCATTAGTTTTGTTTGTATAAAAACTTTTCAGTTTGGTATAGTCGAAATTTTCTATTTTGTGATCATTAATGATCTCTAGTTCTTCTTTGGTCATAAAGTTCTTCCCCTTCCACAGGTCTGAGAGGTAAACTATCCTGTGTTCCTCTAATTTATTTATAATCTCATTCTTTATGCCTAGGTCATGAACCCATTTTGACCTTATCTTGGTGTACAGTGTTAAGTGTGGATCAATGCCTAGTTTCTGCCATATTAGTTTCCAATTTTCTCAGCAATTTTTGTCAAACAGTAAGTTCTTATCCCAAAAGCTGGGGTCTTTGGGTTTGTCAAACACTAGGTTGCTATAGTTGTTGACTGTTTTGTCCTTTGAACCTAATCTATTCCACTGATCAACTAATCTATTCCTTAGCCAATACCAAATGGTTTTGGTAACTGTTGCTCTATAATATAATTTTAGATCTGGTACAGCTAAGCCACCTTCATTTGATTTTTTTTTTCATCAATTCCCTTGAAATTCTTGAACTTTTGTTTTTCCATATGAATTTTGTTGTTATTTTTTCTAGGTCATTAAAATAGTTTTTTGGGAGTCTGATTGGTGTAGCACTAAACAAATAGATTAGTTTAGGTAGTATTGTCATCTTTATTATATTTGCTTGCCCTATCCAAGAGCATTTAATATTTTTCCAATTGCAGACTTAATTTGTGTGAAAAGTAGTTTGTAATTTTGCTCATAAAGTTTCTGATTTTCCCTTGGCAGATAGATTCCTAAGTATTTTATACTATCAGTAGTTACTTTAAATGGAATTTCTCTTTGCAACTCTGACTGTTGGATTTTGTTAGTGATATATAAGAATGCTGATAATTTATGTGGGTTTATTTTGTATCCTGCAATTTTGCTAAAGTTGTGGATTATTTCTAATAACTTTTTAGTAGAATCTTTGGGGTTCTCTAAGTATACCATCATATCATCAGCAGAGTGATAATTTGGTTTCCTCATTGCTTACTCTCATTCCTTTAATCTCTTTCTCAACTCTTATTGCCAAAGCTAGCATTTCTAATATAATATTGAATAGTAACGGTGATAGTGGGCAGCCTTGTTTCACTCCTGATTTATTGGGAATGGTTGCAGTTTTGGGAGTTGTTACAGCATAGTAAATTCATGCTTTCAGTTATTACATCATAGTATAAGTGTGTGCTACATATGACACCTAGGGTATTGAATTATAAAATTTGTGACATCAGTAGTTGTCCAATTCTACTTGTATATTATGTAGGTAGAGTGTCAATTAATTATCCTGTGGGGGAATGAATACAATGTATAATTTATCCACCAAGAAATATTCTTTTCTAGGTATCACCAAATGGTTCTATCAAACTTGCTTTGGGTACTATGCAGAAGAGCCTTTCTAAAAGGGAAAGTATTGCAAAATTGTAGATTACTCTTTCTCCTATTACCACTGTGCCTCACAACTAATGATCTATCTAAAAAAGCCCTGTTGGCTGGGTTCTGAGTTATAGCCTAGAATTCATTATAAAATATGACTCTGGATTATTAAAATGGCTAAAATCTACAATTTTTCTCTCATATCTCATAAATGGGATTTTCCCTTCTTTCATTCCTGATGTCCTCTTCCCCTACATTCTCAATAGTAAGACCCAGTAATTCAAATCATACTGGCAACATGACTGACTAGATAGCAAAATTCAAAGAACATTTGAAATATTCCCCAGGTGAGAAGCAATTGCCAAAATATCTCTTAGAGTCCTTCCCTGAATCCTCACAACTGAGAAAAGCATATAAATAAAGAGATATGTGGGACCTAATCCAGTGGATCTTAGAGCTTTAACAAAAAAAGCAAGCAGAGTTCAGGGAGAAAGTTTGGCTTCTGGTTCTCATCCCATGCTACTCACTTCTTCAGCTCCAGTTGATAGACCTCTACCTCTCTGAAATTATTCCTTTGCTGTCAACAGCCTAAGAAATATGATTCTGAAAATCTGTTTCATTCTTTACACATAGCAGACAAGGCTCCCCAGTTTCTCTTTTGGGGGTCTCTGTCCCAACTGTCTACATAAAGGTCTCTCAATGTTGAAAATAACAAAAGGCAAAGGGGACTGGCAGAGTAACATGACTGAACCTGAAATCTCACCACTTCCATCCTCATATTCTTATGTAGCTTCATCTCTGTTGCTAGAGTACTTGCTTTTACCTCAAAGACTTATCTCTACTAGGTATATGTCATTTTGCATTTACATTATTTACATTGCAATTTACATTACATTACATTACATTACATTACATCTTCTTATTGACTTTCTTGTTTATGGAATTTCCACCCTTCTAGGAGGTACTATTTCAATATGTTTCCATTGTATCTGTAATTTTCCAGTATGTTGAGGACCATGCTTAAGTGTGGAACCCAGAAAGCTTGTAAAAAGGTTCAAGGGAACTGCACCTTTAAAGAGCAGCTTGGTTCTCCAAAGCCACTAATCCCAATCCCCACAGCTGTGAATCACAGCACACTAGAGAAACTAAAAGATATGTTTTGGTAATCTTTATCTCACTCTATGAACAGAACTAGCTGACTCTAGTAACTGCTTTGACCCACACTGGTATTCAGTGAGGTCATAAAACAATTTTATTGACAGATGGTGCTTGTGACAGAATGTATGCTTTTATTTTAATAATCTTGTTGTATTTTAAAAAACGTTTTATATATTCTGTATTGGGAATGGAATAAAGAGAAAGGTTCAAAGATTTTCACTGCAATTGCCTCTTTGTCTCCTTGTATCATTATCATCCTCTCATATAACACGATCTATTCTGCTGGTCAGAATTAGATCCCCAGCAGCTGCTAGCAAGGGGTTCCTGCACACCAATAGAATCATTTCTCCTTTGAGCCTTAGCCTTATTTTTTTTTTTAAAGGAAAAACAAAAGGAAAAAAAACTGCATTCCTTTATTTAAAAAAAATTCATGGCTTTTCTGAAATCTCCACATGTACTAGCATTAATCATATTAGCCAAGATAGGATGCCACCAGATTTCCTTTCACACATAAAGAAAAAAGCAAAATGATAATGATGAAAAGACAGTGAGCAATTTCAGGAGGCCAGGCATTTCATCTGGTTTGGAAGTAACCATTGGTTCTCAGTTCTAGGTTCAGAGGCAGAATCAACAAAGAGCTCAAAAGAATCACAGTTAATGGGAGGTACTCTCCAAGGTATTCATTTTCATTGTTTTCCACTTTGCATTGTACTTTTTATTGTCCAGCAGCAGCAAAATTAACAGTAGTGGTGATAATTCTGAAAGAGAAGTCAGAAGAGTAAGGTCATTCTTCATTTTGGAACCAGCCAGGGAAACATATAGCCAGGGTTGATAAGTTGATAAGTACATCTGGATTCTGAGGACTGTTTTCTTCATCCTTCTTTCTGATATCTTGATAAGCTACTATTGTTTAAACTTTATTCAGGAGACAATAAGGAAACATTGAAGGAATTAAGCAAGGAATATCATGACAAATCTATCCATAAAGAAGATAAATATAGTAGAGATAAAAAGGATGAATTAGGTAAAAAGTGGAGATGGGACAGATGGAGAGGGTACATTTGGGAAGACTTGTGTAAGGGATATTGCAATAGTCTGGGCAGGTGATAAACAAGGTTTACTTATTCTAGGGCAGTGATAGAAATAGAGGAGGGGATGAAGTGTAAATGTGGCATGAAAAAGACTTGGTAACTGAATGGATAAAATGTAAGAGATGGGGAATAATCCAAAATAACTTTGAGATTTCAAATGTGACAAAAATAGAGATTGAGAATTTAGAAAATAAAGCAATAATTTAGAGGGCAAGAAAAAAAGTTGGCTTTATACATGTTAAGTTTGGAGTAATAATAGATTATATAATGAAAACATTAAGAAGACAGTTGGAAATATGGGTCTGGAATTCAGAAGAGAGATCAATTTATCAATCAACAATTTCTTAAATGTCTACTATATGTCAGGTATTCTGCTAGGTGCTTAGGATAAAAAGATAAAAAATGAAACTCTACTGTTGAGCTTACATTTTACTGGAGATCAAGGTTGAAGATATAAATTTGGGAGCCATTAAGTCATTCAACAAGTATCTAACAGGTCACAGATTCACAGAATTTTAGAATCATAGAATTTGAGAGTTGAAAGAGGCTTTGGAGGCCATCCAGACCCACCCATGTCCAAAAGAATTCTAATAATGGCATACCCTACAAGTGGTCATTCAGCTTCTGTCTGAAGATCTCCATGGAGGAGGAATTCACCACTTTTTGATGCAGGCCAGTCCATTTTTTGATAACTCCAATTAGGTATGTGTTGGTGAATGTTAACTATAGGTTTTCTGAAAAAAAAAAAACATATATACATGATGCACTTTTAAGCTTAATCTGTATTAGTAACATTTTCTTTATCACTTAAATCTAAATCAGCAAAACAGTAAATCAAGCCCTGTTTTAAAGCATTTACCCACTTCCAATATATAAATGCTCACAATGAAAATTTTAAAATTGAATCTTGAGAGACAGTACAAACTGGCTCTAGAACATCCCTGGCTCTAATTCACATTCCTGGCTCTAATTGTTGGGCAGCTTTCCTGGCATTGTCAAAATGAACTTCTGTGACTTCTATCCATTGGTTTTGATCCTACTTTCTGGGACCAGTACTATGAGATATTGGAGATACAAAGATAAAAGTAAAAAATATCCCTGTCCTCATGAAGATTACATTCAATTTGTATGGTGAGAGGCAGAGAATGGTATATGACATGTACAAATAAATAAATTTCACAATAAGGAGTGGTGAGGTCAAAGGAAAGATCCAGAAAAGATGCTTTAGGAAAAATGTTTCTATCAGTTATGCCTCTATGCTTGACCTGTAATTGCCTGTCTCAATGAAATTTTGTGGGTGCCTCCCATGCTTAAAATGTATGCCCTTCTCATGTACATCTTTCAGAATTTTTACTTAAACTCACGTGTTATCTACTCTGTATAACCTTTCTTGATTTCCCTAGCTGAATTTCTCTTCTCAAATTTTCTTAAAGTGAATTTTTTTACTAATTGGGCAACTTCTAAAAAGCATTTGGAAGACTAAGGGATAGTTTTATTGGGAGGCACTTTGCTTTTCAATAGCATTGGGAGGTGAAGCTGTCAATATATAACTATGATTGATTATATTTACTTGGAAGAAAAAACATCCCTTATCTGACTTGATGACAATTCTGAATTACTAGATGTGGGTGAGAAAGAGTCCTAATTTAGCTTCTCTAAAAGAAGGTTGCAGCCCCTTCACAAAGACCTCTAAGATGGCAACTTTTTTTTTTTTTTTTTTTTTTTTTTTTTTTGCATCTTCTGATATGGTTCAAGAGTGGTGATTTTGGTAGATGGGTCAGAAAATACTGATTTGGTAACAGTACAGGGAGAGTCTCAATATTAACTTAGATTGCATGATAGAGTACATGAAAGAGGCTTATGGCCTTTTGACTACTTTACTACAAAAAACCCTGATGTATGACAAAGAATTATTAACTGTGCCAGAAGTGTCTCTTATATGTTCCCATTATCTTGCTCTAGGAGAAGAAATCTATGAAGTTACTGGAGATGGCATCTGTGCTGTACCTCTGATGTTCCTGGTGATGTTCTGGTTCATCTTCATCACTTTCTATTAGGAGACCCACAGTGAAGTACAAAAGATTTGGTATCACCCACCACATGGACCCAATTATTGAGACTTGAGACTTGGATTTTTTTGAAGGAGGGAGGAAAAGATTAGGATCTCTTACTTTTGTTCATATTTTTTCTTCATTTCTCTCATTATGGTAACTCCTTGGAGTATGTGATTACTTTTTTCTTTTTTTTTTTCTTTAGTATTATCCATGCCAAGAGCACTGTTTTATATTATTTTAAAAGGTAGAATCTTCCCTAAAAGTTAATAGATAGAAATAAAAAGAGAGGTTCAAAGATTTTCACTGCAGCTTCCTCTTGGTAAAAAGGACATGATAAGACAAGCATTTCCCTGATTCAAATTTTTTGGGGCAAAGTTGTCCTCTTTTCCTAATCTGTATGGATTAACTTTCCCTAAAAGGAGGCAGAGATATCCCCAGGATTGGACCTGATTTCCTGATGTACCTTACTAGGGATCTAAAAGCATAAATAATCCCAGTTTTGGTCATTTAGGGCTCCTCAGACTTGGTGGATTTCTGAAGACACCATAAAGTCCTTCACCATGTCCGGCTTTGCTGATAAACTTAAATGAATACTGCTGGCAACTGCCCCCTTTCCTAAGCTTTCTGTTTCTCTCTTCTTGACATCAGTTTATTCCACTACTAATTTTAAAATGTAATAAGCTAACCTTCCCCTACCCCTTCTTTTTGCATGTATTTTTATTTGTAGGACAGATTGGGGAACAATAATGAACCTGGAATAAGAGCAGAAAGTTATTCCCTTTCTCCTTATTCCTATCCCTCCACCAGCTATGTCTTGGGCTTTTTCCTAAGAAATCACCACACACAGGGACTTCCTGTAACAGTTTTCTAAACAGCCTAAGGTGATAAGCAGTAAAAGATTAGGAACCTAAAGAGAATCATAAATTTCTACCTAGACTATTGTTGTTAGGGAGTCAGAAATTCAGGACTGAGGAGGAATAGGAGAGGGACTTGACTAGATTCCACTATCATCTTCCTCAACTTTTTTCTATACATGGGGTTACCCTATCATGCTGTTATATGTGAAACATCAGACTTCATTCACCTCTAGGTAATCCTTTTTTGTATGACAAGAACTTTTAAAACCTCTTGCTACATATTATATATTGCCTTATTTTCTAAAGAATGTTCCCTTATAATCTCCTACATTTTATTTTTCAGTCTTAATTATTACTTCTTGAATAGCTAAATTACATGCTTCAGAAAACTTCAAATGCTTTCTACAGTAAAAAAATTAAAACAAAAGTAAGTTATAGAGGATCCACAATTAAATAATTTTAAAGTTCCTGTTTTTAAGTATAAAAAGGAGTTATTCAAATTTAATGGGTATATTCTCATATTATTAAAAGAATTGCTTTTTCTTTCTACTTTGTATATATTTCACAAACCCTAAAATCTGTAACTGCATTGTATGTCAACAACTCACCAAAAATTCTTTTTTCCCCTGAGGCAATTGGAGTTACGAGACTTGTCCAGGTTCACACAGCTAGGAAGTGTTAAGTGTCTGAGACTAGATTTGAACTCAGGTCCTGCTGACTTCAGGACTGGTGCTCTAGCTACTGTGCCACCTAGCTGTCCCCTCACCAAAAATTCTTAAAGAAAAATAAAATCCCATTCTGAATAGTTTATCAAAGGAAATATGAAGTAATTAAAAATTCATGTGAGTAGGGATTGTTTCATTCTTTGTGTATGTGTTCTCAGCAACTAGCAGAGTCCCTGGTACATAATAGTTGCTTAATAAATGTTTGCTGATTAGTTGAGTCTACCCTCAAATATCTAGGTCAGAAAACTAGTTCTAATTTTTCCTTTACTCTATCCTTCTTTTATACAAAAAACTGTAATGAAACTGTTTTTATTAATTTTAAAAATTTAACATTAAACATAAAATAAGGAAAACCAAAAAGAAAAAGAAAGATAGAGAATGAAACAAAACAAAACAAAACAAAACAATGAAACAATGTTATGTGCCCAGTAGAACATCAGGAAGAATTCAAAATATGTGACAAATTTCCAATTCAAGAAAACATATATAATAATAAAAGACATTATGCTCATGACTATCCCATCTTTTCTTTGCTTCCTTGAAGGTTATTCTTTTGTCTTCTGCTGCAAACTTTTTACTTTATTCTTTTTTCCTCCTTTTATCCCTTCCATCTCCCCCAAGCAGGCTACACATACACATACACACACACACACAGAGACATATATGTACATATACACATACATATATAGGTATATATACCCACATTCACATACATACCCCCCAACATGTATTTATATACACACATGCATTCACCTACATGCATACCTAGATTATATCTATTTACATATACATTTATACATATATAGATATGCATCTAAAATAATATTTTATTTTATTTTGTTTATATATATATATCTTATTTCCTGCTAACTCTTCTTCTTTAATTCTATTCTTTAACTTGACCTGCTATAACTCAACCTCCCCCCATCCATGGATCTCCCTTTTCTTCCCCCTACTATTGCATCTTTTCTCTCCCTCTTTATCCCTTTTCTATTAATGCTTCTGCTTTATTAAAAGAAGGCAGTCCTTAAAATTAAAAATTCAAGTTGGAATTTTGGTATGTCCCAGCCCAGCACTATGTCTCTGGCAGCTGTAGTAGCTTTCTATCTCCGTTTTCAGTTTTCACCGCCCTTCCCTGGATTCATGCTAGTACTGTCTCCTATCCAGTACCATCTTACTCTCACCTAGACATTAAACTGCCTAAAATTTTAGCTGGTAATAGCTTAAGCTATTCTGAATTCCAGGAGCATTTATATTTTAATAATGAAGCTCTTGAAGAAAAAAATCTTTCATCTCTGAAGCAATAAAACTCTAATGATTCAGGGGAATATCAGGAGGGACAGAAGAACTTGTTAGGAACAGATCAAATCATATCATTAAAATGGACGGCCACCTACCCATACCAGCAATCTGATCAGTAACTAATGAGGCTCCTCTAAAAAGCTTACAAAGTAGGGGCTGAATTTGGAGTTTTGTTTGTAGCAACAGATGACATCGAAAATTACTTATACCCCTTCTAAAAGAATTTCACTTTGACTTCTCCTGCTGAGACTAGCCTCTCAGAATTTTCAGTCTTTATAATTCACTTAGGAAAATTTCTCAACATCAATAATTTACAGACATCAGCGGCCATTTTATAGATCATTTGTTTGCAATGTTATCGCTTATTTTTTATATTTTATATTATTGATTTGCTAATTTTTTATTTTATTTTCGTTACCTATTTTTTCTTTCTGTATTAAGTTTTATAGCTCTGATCTTGCTTCATTCATTTGGCTATTATATAAATTCATTTTTGAAAATGTATTTTATTTTTAGTTTTTGTGTTTATGTCACCTACATTTTCCAATGTATCATCTCCTTAACTTCTCCCAGAAAATCATTTCAGGTGAAGAAGAATAAAACAGAGGAGGAAAAAACGTTTCATAAGAACTTCCCAATGTATTGGAAAAGCTTAATATTATACTCAGTGTTCCACACCCACTTTTGTACAGCAAAGTCTGGTTTGAAGTCAATTTTAGTTCACAAATTAAATTCTAATTAGTGTTCAAAAAAAGGAAGTAGAAGAATCAGGCATTTTATGAGTCAGAATAGTTCTATTTGGCTAGAGTATAGAGTACATGGAGAGGAATACATTTGGTTCATGAATTATAGGATCAAAGAATTTAGGGTTGACTTTTCATAGGGAATTCTAGTCCAAACATCTCAATTTACAGTTGAGGAAAATGAGGTCCAAAGAGGTAAAGATAATTGCCCAATGAAAATAAGGAATAAAACTAATATTCCAAACCAACTCCTTCACTTTTATTACACAATAAGGTCAGGAAGGTATCATGGCACAAGAATGTGAAGGGGCTTGAATATCAGACAAAGGAATTTAAACTCATATTTAATTTCCTAATATTTAATATTACTCATACTGAGCTCATTTAAAATATAAATTTATGAATAGGTAATAGGGAGCCACTTAAGATTTTTGAAGAGAATAGAGACAATCAGATCAATGCATAAGAAATATCATAAGGAAAGATATATTGGAAAGAATGAAAAGTGGAGACAATAATCTGAGAAGGTGAGAATGACAGTTTCTGCACTATATTGGTAGTGGGAAATGTATGCAAGTGATTGCAGAATCACAAAATGTAAGAGGTAGAAGGACCTCAGAAGCCATTCTAGTACAAGCAGTATCTGGCCAACCATCCATCTCTTTTGGAAATTCAATCTTGACTCGAAAAATCAGAGGGACCACCAATCAGTCAGTCAATTAGTCAATAAGGACACCAATAAGTTAGTCAATAAAACTAGTATGTACCAAGGACTGTTGCTAAGCACTGGAGATAGAAAAAGAGACTAAAGAGAATCCCTCTAGGACTTCTCAATCTAATGAGAGACATGATACAAGGGAGAATTTGGTGATGTTGTAGTAGTAGGATTGACAAGATTTTCATAACAGATTATTTATCAATGGTGAGGAAAGTAAAAAAGTAAAAAAAAAAAAAAAAACACCACCAAGATTTTGAATTTGGTAAACAGATTGATTGGTGGTGCCACAAGTGGAATTATTAATTCATAAGAAGCAAGCTTGGGGGAAAAGATAAATTTACCAAGACTCATTTTTCAGGATTGTAGATATTAACCTAAGATGTTGTGACTTTTAAAATTATTGCTCATGATTCCCTTTCCACTGGGCTCATTGATTATCTGTTAACC
Source organism: Sarcophilus harrisii (assembly GCF_902635505.1). NCBI lineage: Eukaryota > Metazoa > Chordata > Mammalia > Dasyuromorphia > Dasyuridae > Sarcophilus > Sarcophilus harrisii. Next base: position 76,760,633 of record NC_045430.1, read on the forward strand.
AGCAGAATAATTAAATAATTTTTAGAAAGGGATATTTACTAAGTAGATACATTTAGGACAATTATTACAAAAACAATCCTTCCCAATTCAAGACCATATAGTTTCCCACAGCTAGACTCTGTGAAGGAAATGGCCTCAGGTTTATAGAGTACTTGTGGCAGAGGGGTAATATAATTTCTGATTTGGGGAAGTTTTTTTCTCCTTGTGTGAATCTTTAAGAAATTACTTTTTAGGTAAAGGTCTTTGATGGACTTTGAGAAGGATGTGCTGATAGAGTCTTAAAGTGGTCTTTCCTTGGGTAAGTTTGTCCTTGGCATGTCGCCTGGATCGTAACACACCCATTGTCTATAGTCACTATTGCTTCAGAGAAATTGCTACTGAAACTTATCGTGATTATAATCTCCTGACATTATCAAAGCTCACAAGGTCAGTGATGGGAGGGGGAGGTGAAAGAGAGGGGAAGAATGGGGTCACTTCTCTCTTCTACAAGGAATCTACATTCTCAAGGAGTCTCAAAGCATGACATTTTCCTTGCTCAAATATCTCTTCCTTGAAATAAATGGGCCAAGAGATGTGTTTAATTCTCCCAGCCAATCTCAATATATTTCCTGTGGCTTCATCAACAATACTTCTCTCCTCTTAAGTTGATTAAGGATTTGCTCAGACTTAATTTATACCCTTGATTAAATAATTTAATAGAGGTGTCTAAAATTTGTTCACCCTTATTTTATATTTTTAATTGATTAATTAAATAAAGTACTCAGGAATCTGTATCTATTTGTAGGAGAATACGTCTTTGCCCTTCTATACATGTTGAAAATGAGGTGCTGATGAACACATCTAGATGCAAATGTCTTATAGGCAGTTGAAGATGAAAATCTGGACATTTGAAAAAAGATCAGTTTTAGAAATAAAGCACATGTTTGGAATGTATCTCAACAGAGATCGTTAGTTCAAGCTCAGAAACGAAATGAAATCACTTACAAAGTAGAGATATATAAGATGACGGTCAAGGGGAAGATTCTTGGAAAATTCACACTTTAAGGGCTTAGGAAGATGATGTTGATAATTAGGATCATAGTTCTAGATTTTGAAGGGACATTAGGGGTCTTCTATTCCAAAATTCTCCTTTTAAAGTTGAGAAATTTGAGGCCCAGACAAGTGAAGTGACTTGCCAAGAGCACACATTAGATCTAACATTGAATCCAGATTCCTTGACTCAAGATCTTGCATTCTTTCTACATACATTGCTGATTCCCTAAGGAGATAGCAAAGGAGCAGTTAAAGACAGAGAAAGAGAACTAGAACAGTAGTCTACATATTTCTTTTTATTAAAGCTTTTTATTTTCAAAACATATGGATGGATAATTTTTCAATATTGACCCTTGCAAAACCTTGTGTTCCAAATTTTCCTCCTTTCCTCCCACCCTCTCTCCTAGATGGCAAGTAATCCAATATATGTTAAACATGTTAAAATATATGTTAAACCCAATATGTGTATACATATTTATACAATTATCTTGTTGCACAAGAACAATCAGATCAAAAAGGAAAAAAATGAGAACGAAAATAAAATGCAAACAACAACAAAAAGAGTGAAAAATGCCATGTTGTGACCACACTCAGACCCTACAGTCCTCTCTCTGGGTGCAGATGGCTCTCTTCATCATAAGATCATTGGAACTGACTCAATCATCTCATTGTTGAAAAGAGTCAAAACCATTAGAATTGATCATCATATAATCTTGTTGCCATCTACATATTTTTAATCACATATTCCATTAACTTAAAAAATTACATCCTCCCCAGATATGTGTATTGTTTATAAATTGTCATCCCTAGGCTCTCCCTCCAACTTTGGTCTAAATCTCCAATTGCTTATTGGACATTTCAAACTGGATATTCCAGAGAAATCTCAAACAATGCATCTTTCATATGTGTCAGACTCAGTCTTTTCTTTCCTCCCAACCCTCTTCTCTTCCAAATTCCAGATTTGCAAGCTTCATATTATTCTCCACATCTCATTCTTTCACTATATTTCTAACATCTTGTATAAGGCAAGGATGTGCTGGAGTTAGCTCATGTTGACTCAGAAGTGCTGATTGTTGAATTTTCAGAGTAATCGTTTACACCTTAGAAATGGGCAAATGCTACAAAACAGGAATTGATTTACTTATTTGTTGATTATCTAAATTTAAGAAAACGATAGAGAAAATGCTAAAAATATAAATTATACTTAAAAGTGTGTCTTCTGTACATTCTATTTTTTTTGAAAGCAGAATGTTAAAAATTTTTATCCTGCTCACATTCTGCCTCTTCTCTCACTCATTTAAATGAATTCAGGTCTTCACTACCTCTCAATTATATGCATATGGCAAAGAGATTCTGTACTTATGATAGAATCGGAGGTTAATCTCCAACTCCTAACTAAGTCTTTTGTGTTATCCTGTCCCCAAAGCAGAGGAAACTAAATAGGGGTCTTGAGAAATGAATATATTTAGCCCTGAAGGCTACTCTATGTCTTTGAGATGTCTGCAATTGGTCACTCAATGAGAGTGAAATTTATATTATTATGAGAGATAAAGAAAAGCATGGTAGAAAGATGAGAGACACTAAAGAATCAGGACCTTGAATTGCTACTTATAAAATATAGATAGGAAATGAAATCACCTTTACAAATCTCCCAAAGATCCTTCTGATTTCTGGGGATAGTATGATAGAGATGATAGATTGTAAAATATATTTTAAATATATGGTAACATAGGCTTATGAACATTTGAGGAAATCTGTAACTTTGTCTCCTCAATATTTATTACTTTGTAGCATAAGAAGCCCTTTTAAATTCCCTTTAGGAAGACTATAGATGTGAATTATTTCTAAGTTTTGTTTTAGAGATTTTCCTTAGCATTCTACTTTGGGAATTGTGCCATAATGAATCAGGAACTATGAGAAAAGAATGATCATTATTGGGGGTCAGTCTCCCCTGAGAATGGAATTCAATCTGTGTGAGTTTAGAACAGGAGCCTTTTGTGAGAAAGGGACACCCTCCTGGGTCATAAGTTACATAAAATTAAATGGATTTAGAACTGGTTGGATGGCTGGAATTAAAGAGTAGTTAGTTATTAGTGTAGAATGGTCAGATTGGCAGGTAATCTAAGTCAAATGTTCCAGGGATTTTAATGTTTTTTGCCAATAATGAATCAATATATCAATCAATCAATCACCAAAGATTTATCAAATGCCTGTCATGTTTGAGGCACTTTGCTAGATATTGGGGATGTAAAAGCAAAAAATTGAAACCAATTTTGCTCTCATGGAGCCTTCATTCAATTAGAGGAGACATATATGTATTATGGCATAATGGGCCAGAACTCTGGAGGTTTTGAGTTCAGGGTAAAGAAACATGTGGGAGACTTAAAGAGAGAAGAGGAAGTTTTGGAATAGGAATCAATAAATGTTTATGAAGTGTCTACTATGGGCTAGGCTCTGTGCTAAGCTTTGAAGATACAAATACCAAAAAATGATAGTTCCTGTCTTCAAGAATTTTACAATCTAGTGAAAGAAGACAATACAGAAAAGACATGAAAAGAGACAGCTTAGGATGTAAATACTTGGTTTGGGGTCATGGTGGATAAGCCAATGAAATCCAAAATGAATGTAACTAGGTCAGAAATGTCTGAGTCTTACTACAGAATCAATCAGGGAGGAGGTAAAGCGTTGGCTTTCTTAATCAAGGACCCAGCTGATGTTTGCTGAGATTAGTTTTTAGTACCCAGTAAATTTAATAACAAAATTTGCAAATGACATAAAGCTAATAGGAATCACTGATATACTTGATGATAGAGTTAGGATCTAAAATAATTTTGACAGGGTACAGAACTGGATTAAGTCAAATAGATAAAATTCTATGGGGATAAATGTAACATTTTTTATAGTCAAATAGATAAAATTCTATGGGGATAAATATAAAATTAAAAAAAATAAAAAATTATTATAAAAATATTTTATTATTTATCTATGGAGATAAATGTAAAATGGTTTAAAAATAAACCAAACCTCTTAACAAGTATGAATAGGGGGAGACTTAGGTACAAGTTTGTCCGAAAAAGATGTAGGGGCTTTAGTAGGTACAAAATCAATACAAGTTGGCAGTGTGATATGACAGCTATAAAAGCTAATGAAGTCTTGTCCTTCAATAAAAGGGGCATAATTTCTGGGAAGTGAAGGAGGTCTGTATTCTATCCTGAGTGGATTATTCTTTATCAGGAACAATGGGTAGAACTTGGCAGGAAGCAGATTTAGAATTACTTTCTTGGGAAAACTTCCTAACAATTAGTGGAACTTCCTTCCAAAGTGGAATAAAATGGCTTTGGTGATAGTGGATTTCCTCTTACTGAATGTCTTGAAATTCATGCCAGATGAACATTTGTAGCCAGCTGGAGCATCTTTCCAGAGTCATATGTTAAATTTCTGGTATAAACATTTATACCTCAGAAACCGTCAAACACTACAAATCAAAGCTTAATTTAAACGCTTTGTCAGTCCTCTAGATTTAAAACACTTAAGTGATTGAGTAAATGTTAATAATGCAGATTAAACAAGTATCTTTTTTTTTTTTTTAATGGAGAGGCAGTTGTTAAAAATTTACCAACAAACTTCTGATAGGATTCTGATTGTTGCCCCCAGCCCATCATAGTTCAAACCTACCCCCAGCCCCAAGTCCTATAGAAATCATTAATCATGGATCTCACTAGAACAATGAGAAAGCCAGAATATTCTGTAACCACATCTCCAAGTTACCATGTGATGGACACCACAAAACATAGTACAGAAATCATCCAATAAAAAAACTAGCACCAACAAGATGATGAGCATAATATTAGACTGGAAACTTCAATAAATTTTTCCCTTGACATGGAGCTTGTGCAGTTGCCCTTCTTTGCAGTCCTTGGATGAACCTATGCTAGTTATAATATCATTGCCACACATTTGTATCCCCCCCAGGTGGGGTAGGATATACATTTTCTGTATGCGTTCTGGGTAACTGTATGCACTAGTTCCACCAAAGTTTTAGGAACTCCCCATGTTGGCAAACTATTCCAATAATCTCATATTTCACATATGTGATGTACTCAGCATAATTTACTTTATAAAAATCCTTTCCTTGCTTTGCTGGGCTGCTGACTCCTTCAGGGAGCTTGGTCTGGGCACTGAGTATGGGAATCTCATTAAAATGAGATTTTAATCTTTGCTTGGGTTAGAGACCATCTGAACCTGAATTTTTTCAGAGGTGACACCATGACACATACCTGATACTTTAACACTTCTGCTTCTTCTGTTGCTAGAGGAAAGACCTCGTAATCATATTTAAAGGGCTTGGGTTCTTTCTAACCCAATTTCTTTCCTTTTCCCTTATATATCAGGGCTTATTCAGTAACCTGATGCTGTAAAGACAGTTTGCCATTTGCCTCTTAGGTCAAATTTCTAAAAAAAATTTATTTTTTAGTGAAGCAATTGGAGTTGAGTGACTCATCAAGTATCACACAGCTGGTACATGTTAAGTGCCTGAGGCCCTATTTGAGCTCAGGACCTCCTGACTTCAGAGCCAGTGCTCTTTCCACTGCACTATCTAGCTGCCCCCAAATTAAATTATTTTGAGCCTTTCATAACCACTCCATTCCACCAGTTTTTCAATATTTACCATCCCATTTGCCAATCAATTGCCCCTTTCAACAACTAAATACTAGCTTTCTCCAAAATCTGCCCAAGGCTGATTCTAGTTCATCAGTGTATCTGATTGAGAAGGTTTCTTTACAATGTTTTCTTCTTCCTTCCTTATATGCCCTTCCACACCTTTTTAATTCTTCCCTAATAACAAGAGTGTGTCATAACTTCCCTTGCAGGTCAAGAAGAAAAATCCATTGAAAATATAGAACTCAAACTTTCAAAGCCAAAAGACCTTACAAATAACCTAGTTTATTTTACAGATGAATAAAATGAGTTCTAGTGAGATATAGTGGATTTGAAGAATGATGGACTTTTTGGTAATACCATGGGAAATTTTATAATTAATGATAAAATGACAATACCTTTTATTAGTGGTATTTATCCCAACTATATCTTATTTCTATAGTTGTTTGCTTGTTGTCTCCTCCATTAGATTATGAGTTCCTTGAGAAAAGGACTATCTTTTGTATGCTATCAGTTTAGCAAGTCCAGCCTTGTGTGACCTTAGGCAAGTCACTTTATCTCTGCCTCAGTTCCTTCACCTGTAAAATGAAGAAAGTAATAGCACCTACCTCTCAGGATTCTTGTGTGGATCAAATAAAAAATTGTAAAGCTCATAAGATAGTTCCTGTTACATAATAGGGACTATATAAATGTTAGCTTTCACTTATTTGTTTGTTTGTTATTTTGTCTGAGTTTGTGCAGGAACTCATAAAAAATAGTGGGGGCGGGAGTCGATATTTGGCTTACCAAATATAATGAAATTTTATTTTATTTTTTGACTTTTCAATATTTTATTTTCCCTGTTACATGTAAAACAATTTTTATATTTGTTTTTAATATTTTGAGTTCCAGATTCTCTTCTTTCCTCTTTCTTTACTTCCCAACTCCCATTGAGCAGGCACATGTGAAGTTATGCAAAACATTTTCATAAAAGTCATGTTATGAAAGGAAATATAGATTTCCCCCCCAAAACCCCTCAAAAACACATTTTTTTAAAAAAGGTATGCTTCAGTCTGTATTTTGATACAATCAGTTCTTTCTTTGGGTATAGATAACATTTTTGTTTTCTTTCTTTTTTTTTATTTTGATATTTTATTTTTTCAATTACATGTAAAAACAATTTTAACTTCATTTTTTACAATTTTAACTTTGAAAATTTCTCTTTTTCCTTTTCCCCATCAAAAGCAATTTGAAAATATGTATAATATGATATGTGTGCAATCATTCAAAAGTTATTTCTATATTAATTATACTGTGGAAAAAACAGACAAAAATTCTCAAGAAAAATAAAATAGAAAAACCAGTATGCTTTGATCTGCATCCAAATATGGCCAGCATTTTTCATAAGTCCTTCAGAGTTGTATTGCTGAGAATAGCAAAGTCATTCATAATGTGAATCATTTTACAATATTGCTGTTACTTTGCATATAATACATTTCCTTTTGCATGTACTCAAGGAAGTCTTTCCAGGTTTTTCTGAGAGCATCCTCTCATCATTTCTTATAGCACAATCGTATTTCATCATAGTCACATAACACAATTTATTTAACTATTCCCCAATTGATGGGCATACCCTCAATTTTCATTTCTTTGCCCTAAGAACAGAGCTGCTATAAATATTCTGTAACTTTATTGTAGATCCTTTCCCTTCCCTCCCCCCACCCCTTCTGTGATACATACCTAGTAGTGGTATTATTAGGTTGTTATGTTAACATTAGGATACTATGCATGATTTTATAGCCTTTGGGGCATAGTTCCAAATTGCTCTACAGAATGGTTGAATTATTTCGTAATTTCACCAGCAATGTATTAATGTTTCATTTTTTCCACATTCCTTCTGATATTTGTCATTTTCCTTTTCTAACTTATTACCCACTCTAATAGGTATGAAGTAGTACTTCAGAATTGTTTTAAATTGTATTTCTCCAATCTATAATGAGTTAGAGTATTTTTTAATATGGCTATAAACAGCTTGATTATTTTGTCTGAAAAATATTCATATCTTTTGATCATTTATCAATTAGGAAATGGTTCTTTTTTATAAATTTGACTCCGTTTCCTATATGTTCGAGAAATGAAGCCTTTATCAGAGATACTTGTTTCAAAATTCTTTTCACAATTATTATGCTAACTATATTTATTCCATTTATTCTATTCTCTCTCTCCTTCCCCCATCCCTCCACAAAAGTGTTTTGCTTTTGACTACTCCCTCCCTTCAAATGTCCTTGCTTTTATTCCCCTTCCCCCTTCTCATATTCCCTTCCCCTCTTATTTTCCTTCATGTTAAGATAGATTTCTACACCCAATGTTATTTCTTCTTTGAGCCAATTCTGATGAGAATAAGGTTCATTCGATCTCTCTCTGCTCCCCCTCTTCTCCTTCACTGTAAAAGCTTTTTCTTGTCTTTTTTATATCAGTTAATTTTTGCAATTCCACTCTTCCCTTTCCCTTTCTCCCAGAACATTCATCTCTCACCCCTTAATTTTATTTATTTATTTATTTTTTAGATATTATCCCTTCATATTCAACTCACAACTGTGCCCTCTGTGTATATTTATTCCTTCTAACTGTCCTAATAGTGAAAAAGTTCTTATGAATTATAAGTATCATCCTCACATCTAGGAATATAAACAGACTGACCTTATAAAGTATCATGATGTTCTTTCCATGATAACCTTCTTATGTTTCTCCTGAGTTCTGTATTTGAAATTCAAATTTTCTGTTCAGTTCTGTTTTTTCATCATGAATGTTTGAAAGTTCTCTGTTTCATAGATTATCCATTTTCTCCCTTGATGCATTATACTCAGTTTTGCTGTGTAAGTGATCATTGATTGTAATCCTAGTTCCTTTGCCCTCCAGAATATCATATTCCAAGCAGTCTAATCCTTTAATGTAGAAACTGCTAAATTTTGTGTTATCTTGACTGTGGCTCCATTATACTTAAATTGTTTCTTTCTGGATGCTTGCAATATTTTATCCTTGATCAGAGAGGTCTAGTATTTGATTATAATTTGGGAATTTTCATTTTGAGGTTTCTTTCAAGAAGCAATCAGTGAATTCTTTCAATTTCTATTTTACCCTATGATTACAGGGTTTTCCTATATACAGTTTTCCTTGATAATTAAATGACATCTAGGCTCTTTTTTTTTTTTTTTTTTTTTTGATTGTGGCTTTTAGGCAATTCAATAATTTAAAAATTCTCTCTCTGGATCAGTTTTCTAAGTCAGTTGTCCTTCCAAGGAGACATTTCACATTGTTTTCTACTTTTTCATTCTTTTGGTTTTGTTTTATTGTTTATTGATTTCTCATAAATTCATTAGCTTCTATTTGCTCCATTCTAATATTTAAGGAATAATTTTCCTTAGTGACTTTTTGTATTTCCTTTTCCATTTGCCAATATTGCTTTGTAAGGCTTTCTTCTTCTTCTGTAAGGCTTTTAAAACTTATTTTTGCATCACTCTCATTTCTCTTCTCAATTTTTCCTCTCCCTCTCTTACTTGATTTTCAAAAATCCCTTTTAAGCTCTTCCATGGCCGGATTCTTATTTTTCTTGGAGGCTTTGGATGTAGGAGCTTTGTCTTTGTTATTTCCTTTTAAGTGTGTGTTTTGAGCTTCTTTATCACAATGGTACCTTTCCATGGTCAGAACCCTTTTCTGTTGTTTGCTAATTTTCTCAGCCTATTATTTGATTTTTAACTCTTTGTGAAAGTAGGACTCTGCTTCCAGGGTAGAGGATGCATTGTCCCAAGCTTCAGGGACTTTGTTTAGCTGTTTTAAGAGATCTTTCTACGGACTTGTAAGTTTTCAGTTCTTTTAAGATGGCATGATCTATTATATACTTCAACAACAATACTAGATGATGACCAGTTCTGATGGATCAGGCCATCCTCAGCAACGAGATCAACCAAATCATTTCTAATGGAGCAGTAATGAACTGAGCTAGCTATACCCAGAAAAAGAACTCTGGGAGATGACTAAAAACCATTACATTAAATCCCCAATCCCTATATTTATGCACACATGCATTTTTGATTTCCTTCACAAGCTAATTGTACAATAATTCAGAGTCTGATTCTTTTTGTACAGCAAAATAATGTTTTGGTCATGTATACTTATTGTGTATCTAAGTTATATTTTAATATATTTAACATCTACTGGTCATCCTGCCATCTAGGGGAGGGGGTAGGGGGGGGGTAAGAGGTGAAAAATTGGAACAAGAGGTTTGGCAATTGTTAATGCTGTAAAGTTACCCATGTATAAATCCTGTAAATAAAAGGCTATTAAATTAAAAAAAAAAAAAAAAAAAAGATGGCATGATCTAAGAAGAAGTATATTTATTCCTCTCCTGGCCTCTGCTCTGGTCTGTGAGTTACCAGAAGCATTTTTTCCTACCTTGGAACCTCTGTGAGGAGGGTCCCTACTCCACTGTGTCTGTAAGTTCTAGTAGTGCTCCTCCTCCCTTGGGACTGTGAGACTCCTTTTCTACTGATTTTCTAAGTTGCCCTTGGCTGGAAAATTGTTTCACTCCATATTTTTATGAGTTCTGATGCTCTAAAATTTATTTAGAGTCATTATTTAAAGGTATTTGGAAAAGTCTGAGGGGCAATTTGGGCAAACCTCTACCATTACTTAGTCATCTTGGCTCTGCCTCTCCTCAGTACTTATACCATGAAATTTTAAATGGGAATTCAAGCATAAGATTAGTAATATTGAATTCATCAAGGTGGAAATGAGAAGAAAAATAATAATATTTTTATAAGCATAATAATGCTTACCTTCTCTCAAGCTATACTTTGCAGGGATTAATTCTATGGACAGTTTATTTTGCATTATTTGTGTGAAAGTGAATTTTGATGAGTTAATATCACATTTGAGACATGCCTTGAGAAAAACTGACCTTACCAAAGGGCCCAAAACTTGAATATATTCAGAAAGTACAGTAAGATTAAGGAACTCATTAGCTTCTCTAGTGATGACTCATTGTGGAAAGGCAGCAGACCAAACAATTACACATTGATTAGATTGAAGAATAAGTGCATTTTGACACTAGGTTACATTCCTAATGAATAATTTAGTTTTTATAAGTCACACTATATTGTGAAGTCTTTCTGTGATTTTCCCCCACTCTATTATTGTTCAAGGAGTGTGCTGTAAGGAGCAGGTACTTGACATTTCTCGTTTAACAATAACAAACACTATGTAGAGTTAATTGCCCTACTCATACAAAAATTATGAAAGGCTTGATATTTAGAAAGCAATAGAGTTTTATACAGTTTTCTGATAAAATTATTTTGTTCAATTAGCTTATTTAGCCTGAAGTCTTTCTGTCAAGGAGAGATGGTGTGGGGCAATGGATAGAGGGCTAGGAATATGTAGAGGTCCATCTCTGACATACTGGCTATGTACCTTGGGTAAGACATTTAATTTCTCAGCACTGCTCTAGGAAACTCTCAAACTATTTATAGTTATCCTTTCTATACTGGGAGTTAGAGGCATGGTGCCCCAGTGATCAGGAAAATCCATATAAAATTTGTTGGCCCTCCTTTTGCATCAGTAAGTTTGATTTTTTTCCTTTTTCTTTTATGGGATATTTTTAGAATATTATTATAAAATTTGCATTAAGTATTTGGTTATAGGCTCTGCATCATCTGATGGCCTTCATATATCATGTGCAGCTTCTCCAAAACTCCCCCAAATTCCCGTTAAATTATTTATGCTGACCCAGAATTTATCAAAACCATAATGGGGAAAGTTGAAATGTGGAAGGGATAACTGTATTGCAGCAGAAGCACTAACCTGCATTGGTAAAGGGAATTTTCTCTTGCCGGAGTTCCCCTTACTGATGAAATTATAGGCATTTCTATACTATGTAGAAGTTCCAAGAGAATAGACTTTCTTATTATTTTCATGGAGTATCACTGAGATATGGAGGGAACATCTGACTTTTTGTCTAAATAAATAAAGCTCCTAAATATGCCCTGTAGGATTAATAAAGCTATTTTGACCTGACCTTAAACCAAGTCTTGTGAACCATTAGCCAGAGCTCTAAGGGTCAAGACCACAGTTACATACTATACTCTCGGTTAAGCTTTATGAAGTGTGCCCTCTGCTGATCGTGGAGGAGGAAATGGAGACCCTTGAGTATCTGGGATGTGGAAGAGAGAGGCAGTGACTTAAAGAGGTCAAGGATGGACCTCAGAATGACTGCTGTAATATACAGTGCATGAAAGTGAGACAGATTTACTCTCATTTATGCTTAGGAGAACTCATGGTACACAAGAGGCTGTGTGCTCATCAATTCTCTTTGTTCTGCTCCTTTCATTCTTTATCAGTTTATAAAATTCTACAAAATTATTTGTTTTTGAAACATAGATACTTTTGTATAAATTAATTTTCTGGCCCTACTTATTTCACTCTGTATCAATTCAAGTATTTCCACATCTTTGAATCATCTATCTCCTCATTTCTTGCAACACAATAGAATTCTATCACATTCATATTCCATAAATAATTCATCCATTCTTCAATTGATGAATATCCCATTAGTTTTCAATTCTTATTTATTTATTTTGCCTCTACAAAAAACTACTATGAATACTATGAAGTTTCCTATTTCTTTGTTCTCTTTTGGGTGTAGAAGTTTCCCTAGTAGTGTGTCCATTCTCAGGCCCTCCTGAGAATGTGTCTGTTTTCCCATAGGCCCTCCAACATTTAACACTTTTCTTTTTTTGTCATTTTTTTCCACTTTGATAGACATGAGCTAGAATCTCATAATTGTGCCAATTTAACTTTTTTTCTAAATAGTATTGATTTGTAGTATTTTTTCAATATAACTATAGATAACCTGGGTTACTTCCTTTGAGAATAACATGCTTATATACTTAAACCATTTATCAATTGGGGAATGGCTCCTGTTATGGTAAATTTAAGTAGATTTCTTATATATCTTGCAAATGAGACCTTTATCATAACAATTTTCTGCAAAGATTTCCCCCCAAGTGATTGTTTCCCTTTTAATATTAGCTTTATTGTATATATACAAAATTTTTTATGTAATAGAAGTTATCCATTCTATCTTTCATAATTCTCTCTATCCTTCAGTCATAAACTTTTCTTTTATCTATAGATCTTATGGGTGATTCTCCCCTCCTGTGTATCTAATTTGTTTATGATATGACCTTTTATAGCTAGGTTACATGTCCATTTGGAGCTTAACTTGATGTGAGATGATGGTCTAAATCTAATTTCTTTCATTTTGCTATCTAATTTCCCCAGAAATTTCTGTCAAAATTCTAGTCCTTATCCTAGTAATTGGGGTCTTTGTGTTTAAGAGCATGCTTTAAGATTTGCAAAATGCTTTACAAATATCTCATTTTCTCTACATAACAATCCTGAGAGGTAAATGCTATTATTCCCATTTTGCAGATGAGGAAACTGAAAATAAAGCAGAGTATAAGTGACTTGCTATGAAACTAGTAAATGTCTGAGGTTGGATTTGAACTCAGTGGCTCTTGATTCCAAAAGCAATATTCTGTTCACTGTACTAGGAGGTGCTGTGCTCTATGAACAAAGCAGAATTGAATTAGCCCAAAGGAAATGTGAAATATGAAAAATTAGAGAAGCTGCCCCAAATGTTCATATGGACTATTGTGTCCAATCTGTGGAAGAGTATTCCGAGCTCCTATTGGTCTTATCAGTCACAATTGGACACACTAAAATAACTGAATTCTAACATAGTGATGGAATTTTGGTCCTCTTTGAAAATGAAGGTCAAAGGAGATTATATACTTCACCAACAATACTATATGATGATCAGTTCTGATGGACGTGGCCCTCTTCAACAACAGATGAACCAAATCAGTTCCCTTTGTTCAACGATGCAAAGAACCAACTCACCCAGTGAAAGAACTATGGGAAATGAGTGTGGACCACAACAAAGCATTTCCACTCCTGTTTTTGTCCATCTGCATTTTTTATTTCCTTCTCAGGTTATTTTTACCTTATTTCTAAGTCTGATTTTTCTTGTGCAGCAAAATAACTATATGGATATGTATACATATATTGTATTTAACATATATTTTAACATATTTAACATGTATTAGTCTACCTGCCATCTGGGGGAAGTCATGGAGGGAAGGAGGGGAAAAGTTGGAAGAGAAGGTTTTGCAAGGGTCAATGCTGAAAAATTACCCATGCATCTGTCTTGTAAATAAAAAGCTATATAAAAAGGAAAAAAAAAAAAAAAAAGAAAATGAAGGTCAACAAACTAATCAAAGTAAGATAACAGATAAATTTGCTTCTGAATATTGTTCTAATATTTCCCACTGATTTATCTTAAAATTTTAAACTAATAATATTTGGAGAACTATTAACTTGTAACATAGTTTGAGAGTTGGAACTTTTTAAACCTCTTTTATTCATATTTCTTTTAATTATTTCTCTTGAGAATCTTCACTTTTTACCTCCACATGAATTCTGATATTTTTTCTAGTTCTATAAAGTGATTCTTTGACAATTGGAATGGCATTAAATAAATAAATAAATGTAGGTAGTATTGTTATACTCATGATGACTCATCCTGCCCAGGAGCAATTAATATTTTCCCAATTATTTAGGTTGTAGTTGTATTTATATAGTTCTTGTATATATCTTAGTAGTTAGACTTTCAAGTATTTCAGACATATTGCAATTATTTTAAGTGGAACTTTTCATTCTGTCTCTTTCTGTTGGGTTTTGTTGTGCTCTGTAGGAATATAGAAATGATGACTGTGTGAGTTTCTATTATATACTGCAAGATTAAAGGTCTTATAGTAAGGGAGTGACATGCTTATGCCTGTGCACTAGCAAAACTAATTAGGCAGTGCTACATAGAATATATTGGAAGGGAGATAGAGTAGAAGCCAGTAGTTTTGTTAAGAAATCATGCAATGGTCTAGACGAGAAGTAATGAGGGTCTGAGCTAAGGTGGTGGCAGTGTGAGTGGAAAGAAGGGGATGAAATTGAGATACATAGCAGAAGGAAGTTGGTAAGACTTGATCTCTAAAGAGATTTGAGTAGAAAGAGTTGACTCTGAGGTCTTGAAAGTGGATAACTGGGTAAATGGTGTTTCCTTTAAAAGAAATGGAGATCAGTCAACAGTGTCAGACGTCAGACATTGTACTAAGCCTTAGGGATACAAAGAAGAGCAAAGTCATAGGCCCTGCTGTCAAGGAGTTTCTATTCTAATTGGGGAAGCATAATACAAAGAACTCTATATACAAGTTATATGTAGTGTATATAAAAGCTAATCCCAGAGAGAAGGCATTAATGTGATGGGACATAAGAGTAGAAAAGGACTCTTGCAGAAGATGGGAATATTGAAGGGAACCAAGGAATTCAGGAAGTAGAGGTAAGGAAGGAAAACATGTAGGGATGGAGAAAATCAGTGAAAAGGCAACTACAGTGGATAGTGGGCCTGGCATGGAAATAGGAAGTTCAAATCCAGCCTTAGAGACTTACTAGCTTTGTGACTTTGGGTAGGTCACTTAACCTGTGTTTGCCTTAATTTTCTCTTCTGTAAAGTGGGGGTATTAATAGTCTACCCTATCTCCCATTGTTGTTGTGAGAATCTAATGAGGTAATAATTATGAAGCACTTAACATAGTAGGAGCTAGATAAATGTTAGCTATTATGATTATTAATTAAAAGGCACCATGTCCAGAGATGGTGTGTCCTGTAGGAGGAACAGTAATACAGTGTCAAGAATGGAAAGGTAGTGAACAAACAGAAGACTTAAATATTTTATCCTGAAGGTAATAAGGAGTCACTGAAGTTTAGTAATAGTAGTAGTGGTGGTGGTGGTATATATGTGTGTGTATGTGTGTGTGTAGTCAGATCTGCTCTTTAGGAGAACCACATAGCAGTTTAGTAACAGATAGATTGAACCTGGGAGAGACATGAAGTAGGGAGATTTGATTTCTTCATTTGTTTTGTTTGTGGCTGGACATAGCTAGTTGGAGACACTTATGTGCTTTTTTAGTGGGAATACCTATGAGTTGATGGGAATTTTTGGTTAAGGGCTCAGAAAAATGGTTGGGATTCAAAATAGAGAACTGAGAATTTTTCCTATCCAGCTGAGAGTTTGATTTAATGAAATGAATGAAATTATCCATGGAGATTATAGAAAGAAAAGAGAAGGCTGAGGGGAGAATTTTGAGGCATATGTATGTTTTAGAGGAAGATGCCATTGAAGAATAGAGAAGTTGTACCAGAGCTGAAAGAACTTGTATTATCCAATATTATAGAAAATGAGAGGAAAGAATTTTTTAAAAAGGGAAATGATTACTGGTGTTTTGTATTGTGTCTATACATTGTGTCCAATGTACTCAAGAATTTTTTTTAACATTACTTTGTTGGTTGAAACATATCACATAATAAGTATGAGAGAAGGTTAGAAGCAAATTCATTATTTTTCTCCCGTCCCTGAATTTCCTGTTAACTCAGCTGGGGAATCTGAAATCTGGCCCTATAACTCATAAACTATCTTCTACTCTGATAATAAAAATTAAAAGAGTCAGAATATAACCTTGGGACTTTCACGTTGGCCTGGCTCCAGGGTATTAGTATGTGTTTATTATTACTGGAATAAAATATAATACTTTGTTCTACTTTCTAGGTACTAGTAAATTAAATAGCATGATTATACCTGACTTGTTCTACCTATCTATTCCTATAATCATATATAAAAAAGGCAGAATGGCCCAAAAGGAATGAAGTTACTGGGTCAAGAATATGAAAATTGGATTCAAGTGAGTGAGCATGAGCAAACAGATTCATAAGCTCATAAACCTAGAAGCTGTCTACTGCAACCTCTTCATTTTATTGATGGGGAAATTGTGCTTAAGAATTACAAGGACTGAGGAAAGTAATTCTCTACTGTTTATCCTGTATATAGTTGTTTTATATAAACTTGTTTGCATGTTTCCTCCTCTAGTAAGGTCCTTGAGGAAAGGGACTGTTTTTCGTGCCTTTTTGTATCACCAGTGCTTAGCATAGTGCCTGGCACTTAAAAGGTGCTTGATACTGATTGCTTGTTAGCCCTTTGCAAAAGGATTTCCAAACACATCATCTCATTTTATCCTCATAATAACTCTGGAGAGAAGCAGGGAAAGTATTGCTATGATTTTTTTTTCTGAGACAATTGGGGTTAAGTGACTTGCCAGGGTCACACAGCTAGGAAGTATTGAGTGTCTGAGACCAGATTTGAACTTAGGTCCTCCTGACTTCAGGGCTGGTGCTTTATCCACTGCACCACCCAGCTGCCCCTGCTAGGATCATTTTATAGAAAAAACAAGTGAGACTCAAAGAATCATTTTGCCAGTGTTACATAACCGTAAAATTCAACTGTACAATGCAGATAATATCAGCACTTACCTCAGAGTTCTTGATCAAATGAAATAATATTTGTAAAGTGTGTAGCACATTAAAGGCATTATAATTAGCTGTTATTATGATGATGATTGTTAAGTTCTAGAGCTGTCACTGAAATTGAGGGGTTTTGACTAATTCTCTAGTACTGTTTCTATTTTATCTTTCTATTCTAAGGGAAGATTAGGGAAAATTTAGAGGTGGAGAGCCCAGGGAGGTAAAAAAGAGTCTTTATATGTCTAAAAAGTTGATGATAGTTGGGGGGAGAGGGGAAGTAGGGAAAAGAGGTCTGAAGATTTGAGGATAGTAGACACTGTGAACAAAACTAATTTGAAAAGTCAGAAAACACTGTCTGTTCACTAGTCTAATTTGTCAATTCACTGACAATAAGCACTAATCATTTTCATTGAACATCAACACATGGTGGTTCTAATACAGCAGATGGAATTCTGCAAAGAAAGGCTAAAATAGTTATCAGCTTATTTTAGGTGCGATCAAAGGGCAGTTTGTGTGACTCTCCAACACCCATCAAATTATGGGCTAGCTTTAAAGCATAGATCTTTCTTTACAAAGAAATCTGAGAAGCTAAAATGACTAATGCCTTGGTGTTCTTCTGCCCTCTCCTGGACAACTGAAGAGCTATCAAGGAAAATCAGTGAACTATTAATCCACAATAATTCTGGAAATCTTCCAAAATATCCTAGAAAGTCATACCAACAATTTAATCAATCCATTTAAGAATTAAATAAAATCAATTTAACTTCTATTAACATCACACTAACTGGTGTTGATGTACTAGGGTATATAGAGGGAGGAAGAGAGAGACAGAGAGAGATACAACACAGAGATAGAGAAAGACCAGGATACAGAGAAAGACAGAGACAGAAAGAGATCGAGACAGAGACAAATACAGAGAGACAGAAAGATGGATGGAGAGAGACAGAGATAAATCAAAGCAGAGAAACAGACACAGAGAGACAAAGGTAGAGAGCAAAAGAGAGACAGAGACAGAAAGAAAGAGACAGAGAGGGACAGAGGAGATACAAAGGTAGAGACAGAGAGAAAGAAGGATAGAGACAGAAAGAAAGATAGAAAGAGACAGGAATAGAGTCAGAGACATGGAATCCAACAGAGAAATAGAAAGAGAATAAAACAGACAGAGATGGGGAGGGAGAGAGAGAGAGAGAGAGAGAGAGAGAGAGAGAGAGAGAGAGAGAGAGAGAGATTGGGTGGAAACTGTGAGCGAGGCAATGAAAAAGATGGTGAGAGCTATAGTGAAAAAGGATAATCCAAGAATACCTTTGCAGAAATCAACCACAGGGGTGCTCTGATAAATTACTAATAATTGGCTCTCCAAAAAATGTATCCAAGACACACTTTTAAATTTAGACTGCGTTATGATTTTCTCCATCATTTTCTCCAGGCAATCAACAAAATAATAAACCAAGCCCTGATGTACACTGTTTTGTGGTTTTTTTTTTTTTTTTTTTTTAAATTTCCGAGGTATAAATGCTCACACTGAAAATTTCACAATTTCTCAGGAGCCTGTGGGAGCTTTTTCTACTGCACTGACCTGCTAGGATAATGGTACTTTAAAGGCAAAATTTGTGATTATATAAAAAGAAGTAGGTAGAAAGAAAGGATTACAGAAGAGGTAATGAATAGCCTGTTGTGAGTGGATTGAATTAAGGAATACTTTTAAAATATAAATCATTGTGAATGTGTGCTCATTTGGTTTTGTTAATATTAAAATCATAATGAGTTATGTAAAAAATAAAAAGCAAGATGATATCATGCATCTCAGAGAACCATATTCACTAAAACTTTTATTTCTTTTGAAATAAAAGTCATTTCTGAGACACCCAAATTAGATCACTGTGATACAGTGGGCTGGTGTATGTGCACATACACTACACGCCAAGGAGTTAAAAGCATTTGAAGATCATACATATTTCCTACTTTTAATACTGAGAATTATTCTTATCTTTTGATGAATAATGTCTGGGACTCAATGAGTCATTAAATTGGCAAAAAGGAATCTCAAGAGAAATTTGGAGTATGTAATTAACACAAACACACAGAAGAGCTTGATTGCAATAGACACTCCTCCAAATATCATTAAATGTTTGCAAGTGCTCATGAAGTGTCTTTAAAAGAAAGTAAACAAAGTATAAACAAATCTGGGGAAAATTACACTTTCTTAAAAAAGAATGATGCTAGCCTATATTAATACTAGATATTCACGGATATGTATGCATGTGTAAGATTACTTTATATGGTGCAATGGATAGAGAGTCAAGTCTCGAGTGAGGAAAATCTGAGTTCAAATCTGACTTTGTGACCCTGGGCACTAAGTCACTTTGTTTGCCTCAGTTTTCTTATCTGTAAAATGAGTCCTAAAACCACTCCAGTACCTTTGCCAAAGAAAACCCCAAAATGAATCATAAAGAGGAACATGGCTGGAGATATCTAACCAAAAACAATAAACTCTTTATATACATATATATATGCATATACACATACACACACATGATATGTGTGTGTATTTATACAGGTATAGATGTGGATGTATACATACTCACATATATTGTTTAATAATCTGTTCATTTTTTAAATCAACCAGTGCATTACTTGGTAACGTAGTTCTCTTGTTTATAAAGGATTCATAATATTAGACTGTGAGTTTCTTGAGTGCAGGGACTTCTCCCCTCCCTTTTTTTCTTGTTTTCCCAGTTCTTAGCTGGAGATACGAAGGTACATAGTAGATGCATAATAAATATTTGTTGAATGAATAAATAAATAAGTGTGTATAAATAAGAATCAAGAATTATTTTGCACTAAATGCATTCTGTCTTGTATCATAGCTATTGGTATATATATCTTCCTGTCTCTTATCTTTTTGCTTTGCTTTATTATTGTGTTTTAGAGGCAGCTAGTGGTTTAATGTAGACAATATTGGATTTGGAATCAAAAGACAAATTCAAAATATGCTTTATTTAGTAGGTATGTATCATAATCTCTCATATAACTTTCCTCAGCCTTAGTTTCCTTATCTATAAAATGGCCAGCACCTCCTTCCCAGGGCTGTTGTGAGCATCAGATGAGATAGTATATGTAATGAGTTTTGCAAATTTTAAAAGGACTATATAAATGCTAGCTATTATTATTATCTCCACTTTATACTCAATTAATTTTAAGCTCCATTAAAGTTGGATCTGTTTTTGCAAATCTCTCTGGAATGCCTGGCTGACTGCTTTATATATGATAAATACCTCATTTGTATTTTTTGAATTGAATTAAATCCTCCTATTATACTAACATTTTCCACATGGCTATCAAATTGATATTCCTAAAGTACAAGCCTGACCTTGTCACTTAACCAGCTCAATAAGTTCAAAGGGCTCCCACCTGCATCTAGGATAATGTACACAATTGTTTGTCTTTAACTCTTCTTATAGTCTGACTTTTCAGGAGTATCTCAGTCCAATTAGCCTAGTTATTTTCTCCATATATGACATTGCAACTTCTGTCTCAATATTTGCACTATCACCCTTACTCTGCTCTTTCCCTCCACCCCATAGAACTTATAGAGTTCTTCAAAATGAAAACCTATCTAGATCCTGGCTAGTTCCACTCTGTGTCCCCAGAAAATGGCTTTGTAACTGCTGTGTTCAAACAATTATTCCCCTTCTATATTTATAAACTCCAAAATTCCTTTAGCTTATCATAATCTTTTATTATTCCACCTTTCCTTTTGCATTATCACCACAATGGTTTTTATTCTCTCTAGTTTTCTGTTTGTTTCCAGCTCATGATACTGAACACTGGCTATACTTCCCTTCCCTTTATAACACATTTATCCCTTGATGAGACAGTGTAACTTTATGTCATCCTCTGTTCTCAAATTCCTTGTCTCCTTATTCTGTCTGTGATTATACCTTGCCAAAAACCCAACCTTGGATTAGTCCTTCTCCCCCTTTTTAAACTACCTATTTGCTGCTGGATGAAGGTAGAGAAAATCACAAAAGTGTGCTGTGTCCACTATAAACTTGTCAGTTAACCTCAGATAGTACCTCATTGAAGCAGATAAATACTCCTTTACTCTAGAATCAACTTGTTACCTACTCTTCACAGCACAATGTTCTCTTAGATTTCTCCTTCATAAGTCTCCAAAATATTGAGGCTGCTGACTGTAACCGTTTCTGTTCTCCTTATCTCACTATTATTCAGCTATCTTCCCCCACCATCTCCTCTTTAAATCCTGTTTCTGATGAAAAGGTCATGCTTCCAAATTCCAAATTGGCTCCTTGCCAAATTCAATCCTTTTATAAGAAGAATTCTATCCCCTTCTGTTTTTTCAGATTTCCCCCTCTACTATCTATCTTCAATCTCTCCTTGCTACCTAAAAAAACCTGTCTCCTCCCTTCTTAAAAAAGAAAAAAAAAACTCACTTGATTCTATCATTTCCATTTTTACCATATTTTTTTTTTCCCTGAGGCAATTGGGATTAAGTGACTTGCCCAGGATCACAAGCTAGGAAATGTTAAATGTCTGAGGGCTGGTGTTCTATCCACTGCCCCACCAAGCTGTACCTACCATTTCCATTTTCTATCATCTAAATCTCCCTTCTCCCTCTGGGCTAAAATTGAAAAATCTATTTCTCCTTGGGAATTATCCCATCTTCTTCCCTCACTCTCTTATAAACCCTCTGAAATCTGGCTATCAACTTCCATCATTCAACTGAAACTATCCTCTTCAACTATTTGAGGATCTCTTAATTGCTAAACCATGTGGTCCTTTGGTCCTTTCTCAGTCTTCATCCTTGACCTTGCCATAATAGCATCTGATACTGTTGATCCCATTCTCATCCTGTAGACTAGCTTCTATCTAGGTTTTTGTGAAACTATTCTTGGTTCTCTATCTGTCCAACCAATCCTTTTCTTTTCCTTTGCTGGTTCTTCATTCATGTTGCAGCCAGTGCTCCTGGGTACTCTCAAAAGCTCTATTCTGAGCTTTTTTCATTCCACACTATTTCATTTGGTGTCATCAGTTCCAATGGGTTCAATCAAAATCTCTACATAATTCTCAGATACACATATCTACTCCTAATCTCTCTCCTATACTACTGTTGTAGTTTGCTTATTGTATCCAAAATCCAGGAATAAGGAGTCTTATGAATTAAGCCCCAAGTTGTAATAATACATAATATAATAATATGTAATAATATACATATATAGTATAACAATATGCATATAATATGAATAATATATAAATATAATAAATTTTGATTCATACATATTGAGTTTAAGATATCTATGGGACATCTTGTTGGAGATGTACAATAGACAGCGATGGAGGTTTGGAGACAGGTTAAGACTATATAGGATATATAGATATATAGGATATGGAGAATCATTTGCATTTAGATAATAATTCAATCCATGGGAATTGATGAGATCACCAAGAAAGAGTATATATAGAAAAAAGGGGCAGAGCCTTGGGGGATACCCCAGAGTAAGAAGGGTGATGTAAATGACAATCCAATAAGGAGAATTAGAAAAGGATATACAGGTAGGAGGAGAACCAAGAGAAAGCAGTGTCACAAAAATCTAGGGAGGAAAGAACATCCCTGTTAGTAGGGGATTTCTATTTAGCCCTTCCCATGATAACCAGAATAGAATTTCTTGAAAAGACCCATATTGGTACTGGTTCCCAAGACTCTTTGATGTCCTTCCCCTTGGTCCTGTCCCTTGAAAAAGGAGATATGAGGAACAGCTAGCTGGTGCAGTGGGAGGATTTGAGTTCAAATCTGGTCTCCAACATTTCCTAGCTGTGTTACTCTGGGCAAGTCACTTAGCCCCAATTGCAAAAGAAAGAAAAAAAGAAAGAAAGAAAGAAAGAAAGAAAGAAAGAAAGAAAGAAAGAAAGAAAGAAAGAAAGAAAGAAAGAAAGAAAGGAAGGAAGGAAGGAAGGAAGGAAGGAAGGAAGGAAGGAAGAAAAGGAGGTACCATATTAAGGTGTCTCTGGTACTACAGCATTTTGATTGCTAGATAGAAGTAACTCCTTATATCTAAGTAGGTTGGGCTTTAAGGCTTAGGTGGGGCGGAAGGGCCCTTACTGACCAGACTCTGCATGTTGTGGTTTCATTTATACCAGACCCAAAGCTCCTTCTGGGCGAATGTACGGCCATTATTCTCTCATCTAGCAAGGGGTCAGGCACCGTATTTACTGATAACCATATTTACCCAGCTGTCCTGACATGTTGTTCAAATGTCATCAGTTTATCTGCCTACGCCTGTATGGGGTGTGGTAGGGGATACCCATAAGGTCAATTTTGATGCCATTCAGTCAGGCTCTTTTCAGAAGGATCTTTAATTTCCATGAGGTAGATTGACTAAAAGCAGCAGCAGACTGACTAGGGAGATAGACGGCTAATAGGAATCTAGTCTATCTGATCCATCACTTTTAGGAACTTCAATGCCCTACTCCCCAACATATTGCCATGGAAACTCATTTATGAGGCTAGGTTTATTTAACTTCCCATCTTAGCCACTAATAAAAAAAGGGAAAATTATGGTCCCTATCAAGGCTTCTAATTGATTTTTAAAAATTAAATTAAATTAATTTTTTTATTAAAGCTTTTTATTTTTAAAACATATGCTTGGATAACTTTTCAACACTGACTCTCACAAAACCTTGTGTTCCAAATTTTTCCTCCCTTTCCTCCACTCTCTCCCCTAGATGGCAAATAATCCAGTATATGTTAAACATGTTAAAAATATATTAAATCCAATATATGTATACATATTTATACATCTAATTGATTTCTTAACTGACTTTGTAAAAGTAATTTTGTAATCTATAATTCCCCAAACTGATGGAATTCTGTCACAGGAAGAAATTCCAGGTTGCCCTCATTGTACCAGAGTCTGATTTTTTAGGCTCCTGTTTAAATTCTGCATCTTCTCAAAGTTCTTGGCAGTAAAAAGCCTGCTCACTCTTTGTTCTCTGAAAAGTAGTAATAGGGTAAACCTAAGGCTCTTAGTACTGGGCCAGATTCCCAGCCTTCGTCTTCACCCCTTCTTCTATTCTTTTACTTTATGGCTCTAATTTCAGAAAGATTTAACACATATTCATTAAGACCTTGGAATCAGAAACTATACTTCTGATCTGCTGGTTTCCACCTCAAGTGTCTGACTCTTCATGACTTCATTTGGCTTTTCTTGACAAAGTTAACAGAAGTGGTTTGCTATTTCCTTCTCTAGCTCATTTTACAGATGAGAAACTGAGGCAAATAGGGTCACACAAGTAGCAAGTATCTGAGCCCAGAGTAGAACTTTTTGATTCCAGGCCCAGTACTCTAACCACCTTATCACCGGCTGTCCTTTCTACGCCATTAATATTATCCTTTTTTACACAGGATTTTACAAAGTCTAGAAGGCATCCCTCTGTCTTCACGGTACAGTCCTTAAAACCAAAGATTTCTATTTCTAATTGCTGAATGCAGCGAATCAACTTATTTCCATTTTCTGTTAGCAAGACCATTAAGAATAACTCTGGGATTCTACATCTAGCTTCATTTTAATTGAATTGTTCCTTTCCTACTTCAATGAGAATGTCAGTTATGATACCATTTCCATCAAATCTTACCTCCTATACCAAAATGTTGTAAGTTAGGCTAGATTCATTTTGGTAGGTCAGGTTCAGTATTGAAATAAAATGGACACTCATAGTTCATTTAATAGTTAACAAAAAGAGGTTTCTTTATTCATAGCATGGAAAGAACACTGGCTTAGGAAGATGTGACTCCACCTCATTTTTTAATCTAAAAAAAAGTTAGCTTCAATATAACAATATTTTCATGTGCATTGTAGAACAGGACTATATGAAAATATGAATCTATTTCACAACACTAACTTTTAAGAATGTATATGCAAAATAAATTCTATGCTTTATTTCAAAACTAGACTACCTATCTGTGTTCCCCTGTGAACTTTCTTACATTCTCTTCTATATATCTTAAAAAATACTTTAATGACCTCTTTTTTCATCTTATTGCTTAGATCCTCTTCCTTAATTAAAAAACTGAAAGAAAAAAATCTAATTAATTACAACAAATTGACAATCTATGTCGAAAAATATTGTGTCTTTTCTGCATACTGAGTTCATTACCACTCTGTCAGGAGATATGGCTGATCATTGCATTATATTTATTATTAAGTTTTTTTAAAGTTGTTTTTATTTACAGTCTGCTATCCTTTTATAAACTGTTCTTATTTTACTGGTATGCCTATAATATCTCTACTATTCAACAAAAAGGCATGTTTAAAAAAATAAAACAAAACAAATAAAAGAAAAAAGAGGAAAAAATCAATACAACCAATCAATATGATAAAAAAGTTCAAAATATGTGCAGTGGACCTGTGGACCTCTCAAATTCATGAAAGGGTGGCTTGAGAGCATCATATATCTTCTTTCTCACCATGCTTATTTTTCATAATTTTGCAACATTCACTATTTATTTTGTGTGTGTTTATTCTTTCCATTTACATTGTTATGTTTTTTTTTGATATATATTTTTTTCTTGCCTCTGCTTATTTCACTCTGCACCAATTTATGTAGGTCTTTCCCCATGCTTCTCTGCCTCCATCACATTCGTCATATCTTAAAGCATAATAATATCCTATTATATTTCTACACACATTTTTTTTTTTAGCTATCCCCTCAATAGATGTGCATTTACTTTATTTCTATCAGAAAAAGTGCTGCTATCAAATATTTTGGGGGTATGTAGGGACTTTATCAATGACATCTTTGGGATATATGCCTCATGATGGAGTGTCTGGCTTGAAGAAGGTGAATGTTTTAGCCACTATTTGCACAATTCCAAACTGCTTTCCAAAATAGTTGTGTCAGTTCACCGTTTACTTATATACTATCTTCTCACAATCCAGCATTGTCCCATTTTTAGGGCGTGAAGTGAAACTTCAGGGTTGTTTTGATTTTCATTTCTCTTATTATTAGTGATTTGGACCTAATTTCCTATAATTATTAATTTTTTGCAATTCTTTTGAGAATTCATTAATCAAAATCTTTGATTTTTCTCTATAGGTCCCACAAACACACAAACTTATCTGCTAATTGTATACATATCTTGGATACTAAAAGAAATTTGATACAAAATTTTTTCCCATTCAAGTGTTTCTCTTTTTCTAAGTAAATTAATTTTATCTGTGAAGAAGTTTCTCAGCTCATGTACTTAAAGTAATTATCTCTATCTCTTATTTGATAAAGAATCTATTTACTACTCATAGTTTTGAAAGGTATACAACCTGCTTCTCTACTAATAAAAACAGCAATATAATCTTTAATGCTAGGGTCAAATATTCATTTAGTGTTTTGTGGAATATTGAATAAGGTCATTGGGCTAAGCCCAATTTCTGATAGGTTTTTTTCAGTTTTTCCAGAAGATTTTATTAAATAGGAACTTCTTTTTTGAGTAATTTGATTTTTGCTTTATCAAACATTGAATTATTGAGTTCTATTGCTTCTGTTTCTCCTATATTTCTTCTACTTTTATATTTAAAAAAAAAACTAATACCAGATGGTTTTGATGATTGCTACTTTATGATGAAGTTTCAAGTCTGGAAGTGTTTTTCTCTTTCTACCCCTATCTCTTTTAATCATTTTCACTGATAATTTAGAATTTGTAAGGAAGAATTATTTTTTCAAGTTGATAATTGAAATGGTATAGAATTTTGGTAGAATTGTCATTTTTATTATATAGGTATGGTCTAGCCATGAGTACTGATATTCCTCTGGCTATTTAAGATGATCTCTATTTCTGTACTTTGTAATGTAATCGATACAAATGTTTTTGCCTCTTTGATAGATTGCTCCTCAAATATTTCTGTGGATTTTGTTGTTATTTGGATTTCCCTTTCTATTATTTCTCTTGGATTTTTATATTATTATATAGATATGTGGTTGATTTTTAAGGATCTATTTTGCAGTCTGCAACTTTGCTGATGCTATTAACTTTATTAATATCTTTGTTGATTTTCTAGTATGGCATCATATGATCAAGAAATAGGGATAATTTTGCCTTCTCTTTACCTATCTTTAATTTCCTTCTCTTCTTTTATTGTTATTACTTTCATTTCTTGAACTATATAAGATAATAGTGAGGAGAAGGAGGATGTCCTTGTTTTACTCTCACATTTATTGGAGAAGATTCTAGAGTATCCCCATTGCATATAATATTTTTGTTTCTATATGCTTTATATATATATATATATTTTCCCCCCAAAGGCTCCTCCACGTTTAAATTAGTGTTCAAATTTGTCAAAGGCAAAATTCTTTTCTTCTTTACCCTGCATCTAATGAATAAAAATAAGGCTTTAGAAGTTTTTTTTTTTTTTTTTTTTTGTTTTTTTTTTTTTTTTTTTTTTTTTTTTTTTTTTTTTTTTTTTTGTTATTATACTCTTTTCCTTAAAACTTTGATAGAATTCCCCTTTACATCCATCAGGAGATCTCTTGCACTCCCCTTCTCCTTAGTTCTATTTCCTTTACTGAGATTGTGTTATTTATGATCTCTATTTAATCTTCTATGAATTTGGGTAGTTTAGGTTTTTAAAAGCGCTCCTCTGCCTTCTCAATTTTATTAGCATAAAATGATGCCTAATAGATTTTGATTATTCCTTATATTTCTTTTGATTTTGTTGTGATTTTTCCTAGGTTACTGTCTATTTTGTTGATTTAATTTTGTTTTTTTTTGTTTTCAGTAGTATATTCCTCCATTTGTAAAGATAGTTTCCAACATTCATTTTTGTAAGATTTTGAGATCCAAATTTTTCTCTCTCCCTCCCTTCTCCACGACAGTAATCAATCTAATATAGATTATACATGTATAATCACATTAAACTTATTTCCACATTAGTCATGTTGTGAAATAAGACTCTTGCTGCCTTCTTTTTACTGAGATTGGCTAAAAACTTATCAATCTTATTGTTTTCAAAGAATTAGTTCTTAGATTATTTATAATTTCTGTAGTTTTTTGGTTTCTAGTTTACCTAAAATTTTTTTTTTTTTTTTTTTTACTAATTCCACTTTTGTACTCATTTTAGTTAGCTAATTAAAACATATTCACTTCATTCTTTTTTTATTTTGTTAATGTGTTTGAGGAATATAATTTTGGCCCTGAGGATGGCTTTAGTTTTAGCTCAAAACTTTTAATATATTGTTCAGTCATAATTTTCACGTTTCTATATTCTTTAAACTCATTCAATACTTAGGATTTATTGTTGGCTCCACTTGAGTTTGTGTTCTTCACGTATGATTCTTGAATTGATTCCTATATTTATTCTTGTGGTCTGTAAAAGATGTTAACTATTTCTGCCTTTTTTTTACATTTGCCATAATATCTCCTTTCCCAACTATATAGTCAATTTTTGTAAACTTTACATGTGGTGCTTAGAAAAATATATTCTCTTGCAGTCCCATCTAGAAAAAGACAGCAATTTGTTCAGTTCCATATTTTCCCTTTTGTTTATGTTAGATTTTTTCAATATTGAGAGGGATATTGAAGTTTCCTATAACTACTGTGTTACTATGTCTTCCTGTAGCTCAATTAGGATTTCCTTTATGGATTTGGGTGATATGAAATTTGAAACATAAATTTAATTGATTGCTGTCTATGGTTCGCTTCAATATAATGCAGTTTTTATTTATTTTTTTCTTTTTGAAAATTTTATTCATTTATTTAAAATTAAATACTAAATAAGAAAAAAAAAGAAAATGGAAAAAGAAAGACAGAAAAAGGAATATAAAAGACTCCAAAACAAAACATTGTCATGTGCCCAGCAGAATGTAAGGATAGATTCAAAATATGTAACAACGAATTTCCATTTCAAATAACAGAAGAAATTATATTCATGATTGTTCATCTTTTCTTTGCTTACTTATAGGTTATTCTTTTGTTCTCTGTTGTACACTTTTTACTTTATTCTTTTTTCCCCCTTTCATCCGTCACACCCCTCTCCCCCTAAGCAGGCTAGAGTTAAACATGGACACACACACACTCATATTCATACCTCCCTCCACCTATATCTACATACACATCTATACATCTCTACATGTATACACATACACACATATACATATGCATTTACACATACATGGACATGCATCTAAAACAATATTAATGTGGCTGACATATAATGAATGTAGATTTCCCTTGATTGAATTTTAAGTTTGACTTTGAGATCAATGATTACTAGCTCTACTTAAAACAATAATAAATTCTATCCCTGATCCTTGTTATTTGTGTATATCTTCTACTTTAGTTCTAATCCATAACCAACTCCTCATTCTCCTACTTTTATTTCTACTCCGTAACTTGCCTTTCTATTATTAACCTCCCCTGCTCCAATTCAAGGATCCTTTCCTTATCTTTTTCCCCTACTGTCTCCCTCTTTATCCCATTCTTACTAAATTATCTCTCCTGTTAAACACCCTTCTGTGCCATCCTTTCCCTACTTCCTTATCTCTGTCCCATCAATCTGTGTACCTTGTCCCACTGCCATAAATGTATACATCTTTCCATACTTCACCTGGGATCACCTGATCCCATTCCTTCCTCTCTTATTTCTTTATGTATTTTGGAGAGTTTTTGCCCTTCATCATATCTATATCTATATATACAACCTTTGTGGTATATACATACATATTTTTACATGTATATATATATACACACAAACACATATATCAACCTGCTTTGATGATCACATGGGAGTATTTGTTTCCAATCTTTGTTTATCAATTTGAACCTGTATAGATCTGATCAGTCACAGTTGGACACTTTAACTTAACATAGTTTTGTCATTTTGGTCCCCTTCAAGAAGGAAGGACAACCACACCACACACATATACAAGAATATGTATACACACACATGCATATGTATGTATTGTTAGCTATTTAACCCATTGCCAATGTCAGGTTTTTTAAAATACTAATCCTCCTCTCCATCTGATGTCTGTGTCAATTCTTTCTCCACACCTCATTCATACAGCATAATTACTATTTTTTACCTTTTCCTAGACAATTTTGCTTTTTAGAGTGAGATCATACTCAGTTCTGCACCAATCTTTCTTTTGAACTACCTAATTACTGATGTCAATCTTAGACATATGGTTTACATTTCCATGTATAAAACATGAACATTTTGTCCTCGTGGAGTCCCTTGAAATTAATCTTTGATGTTAGGCTTATATGTAAAATTTTCTATTGAGTTCAGGTTTGGTTGGAACAAAATCCCAAAAATTTGCAAGTTCATTGAATGTCCTTTTTTGTTTTGTTTTCTTCAATTTTATGGTTACTTTTGCTGCACAGGTTTTTGGCTGCAGGTCTAATTCTTTTGATTATCAATATAAAGTATTCTTGGACCTGCAGTTATCTTTAATGTAGCTGTTGATAAATCCTATACAATTCTAATGGTAGCTCTAGCATATTTGAAATTTTGTTTGTTTTGTTTCTTGTAAAATTTTCTCTTTAATTCAGGGGTTTAAAAATTTAGCAATAATGTGCCTATGTATTTCCCTTGTAGGATCTGTTTAGGTGGTGATTGGTGTAGGATCTACCGAGGTGATGATTGATGGACTTTTTTTTTTTTTTTTTTAAATTTCTACCCTCCCCCTCATGTTTTACACTTTAAGGCAATTTTCTTTGATTATTTCTTGTATTATTGCAGTAAGGTTTTTTTTTAATCACAACTATCAGATAGTCCAATTATTTTCTCTTCTTGATATGTTCTCCATATCTCTTTTCTTATGAGATGTTTCACATTGTCCTTTATTTCTGCCATTTTTAATATTGTTTTATTATTTCTTGGTCTCCTACAGCTTCACTGGCTTCCCCTTTCTCAATTCTAATTTTCAATGTATTATTTTCCTCTTTAAGACTCTGGATCTCCTTTTTTTAGTTGACTTTATTTTCATAATCTTATTTTTCATGTATATATATATATATAAATAAAAGTTTTTCTTCAATATCTCTCACTTGATTTTTGAATTCTTTTTTGACTTCTATAAATTCTGGGCAGGTAGTCATTTAATGTTACTCTTTAGGGTAGGAGGGCTTTTTTTTTTTTTTTTTTTTGAACTTCAATGTCATCCTCTGATGAATTCCAGTCTTCCTTATTTCTAGAGTAACTTTTTGTTGTTAGGTTCTTTTTCCTTTGCCTGCTTATTATTCCTTTTTGATGAGAATTTATCAGTGTAACCACCTATAATTCTGGGGTGTGGGGAATAGTCTCTCTGGCTTCACTTCAGCTGTCCCCTTTGACCTGGAACCCCAAATCAAAAACTCCACCCTCCTGCAAGTGCCCAGAATCAGTAGCATTCCTGCCTCACTTTGTTTCTTGATGGGTTCCTTCTCTAGGGCTATATCTTTGCAGCACAGCAGGGCCTGGCATTCCTTATCAGGAGAGATTTTCACCAGACCCTGAATTCTCCAAGCTGTCTGAGAAATGAAAGTCCTGTGACTGGGCTCAGGCAACCTCAGAACCCAACTAGCCTCAGGGTTCCCCACTTGCTATTTCAGTGGAGCTAGCTTGGAGGTATTTATACATCACACTGGTTAAACCTCAGTCCTGTGGTCTCTGGTTCTTCTTGGAATGGCCCCAAAGGACCCCTTTTGCCCCAATTCTTGTTTTTCACCAGTCTATGTTCATTCTGAGGCAAAATTTATTTTGTTTGTGGGGAAAATCTGAAGAGCTTGGAATTTTCTGACCAGAATCCTCCAGTTTTGAAGGCTTTTGTTTTGTCTAACAGCAAGATTACAACCCCATTTTGGGGGAA
Organism: Sarcophilus harrisii; assembly: GCF_902635505.1. Taxonomy (NCBI): domain Eukaryota; kingdom Metazoa; phylum Chordata; class Mammalia; order Dasyuromorphia; family Dasyuridae; genus Sarcophilus; species Sarcophilus harrisii. The sequence continues at coordinate 76,792,625 of NC_045430.1, forward strand.
TTCTTTGGATGAGTGGCACATTTTTTTTCCTAGCATCCCTTCTTAAATTATTTTTGTTTCTTAAATGTTTCTTTGTAAACAATACATTTCTTTCCACTTATTTTTGCTTTATTAGATTGCTTGATTCATTCACATTTAAAATTAGATTAATATTTTCTCCATGTTTGTAATAGTTACTGTCCCAAATTATAATTTCCCTCTCTTCTACTGTAAACACAGTACAAAGTCTTGCTATTTTAGCTAAAAAAAACTTTTTTTTAAGGTGCCCTTATTTTTACTGGCTTTTGTCCCTTTACCTTTACACCCCCTCCCATCTGTATCTCCTTTCCCCTTGCTCCAGAGTTTTGCTTCTTAGTTCCTTTTTGTCTAGTTAATTCTTCTCTTTCTACTTTCCCCTCAAACAGAATGCCCACTTCTCATCTCCTTCATTAAAAAAAAAAAAAAAATCCCATAATTCTATGCCTTTTTCTAGAAAGGATTTATTTTTTTCATACGCATTATCTTCTTGTTCTATTCTAGACTTACTTCTTTTTTGGCTCATAATCCTTACACTTAGTTATTCCTTTATTTTCTGTAATTCTCATGGTATTAAAATTTTTGAGTTAGGTATTTTGAGTTTTCTAAACAGTTTGTCAATGCTGTGTAAATATTACTTTTTTTTCCCTATTGTGCTTTATTCTGAAAAATACCAATCCTTGTAGATAATAAAGATACTGCCTCAAGGCAGAACTTTTTATATGCCTGATCATACAGTCCATTACTGTTATTTCCCCCTTGCTGATCTTTTCCTCATTAGCCTCAAAATCTCTTCTCTGGGTCATGTCCTACTCTTTCAGATTTCAGCTGCTCTCAGAGCTCAGATTTCCTTCTAAGAATAAGTGCTTTAAGCACTAAATGTTTGCAGGTCATGCTCATTTTTATGTTCAGATCTCTCTTTATAGATTGACTTTCCCCATGGAACATCTATTTGTGATATCCTTTCTACCACTGAAATAAGATTCCCCTTTTCTTCTTTTCTCACCCGTTCTCTTTTTCCTGAGACTACAAGAATTATTATCCACTGTTAACCTCTGACATGGTTAGGGTACACCACATATTCTTCCCTTGTTCCCTTTTTATACACTCTCATTTTGTCATTTAGTCCCACAAAAATCAGATTTACCTGAAGGCAAGGTGTTGTGAGATTTAAGCTATGCTTAAGCATGTTTCTGCATTGACTTCTATTTGAATTCTACATAAATCCTTATCTCCTGCTATACATCTAGATAAATTTCTTAATGCTATTTTGTTAAATTCTTTTGTCCTGTGGTGTTTAAGAGATACTCTTTTCAGGTCTCGTTTTCTTTCTAAGAATATTTTGAACAGGTTTTACGGTTGAATATTCATTTTCTTTTTTCATTTAATGAGTAGGGGAAATTTGTAGGGGAGATCAATTTGGGAGGTATTTTGAGCTCCATTGCTCTTTGGAATACGTTATTCCATTACTTCATGTGTTTTCTGATAGGTGCTAAAGTTTATTCAAGCTTCTTTTGTATTTAAAGGTCTTTCTCCAGGTTTCTAGAAAAACAATTTTCTCAATAGTAATTTTAAAATTTAGCCATTATCTTGTTATCCTCTCTTTAGCTTCTTTGGTAAGATTTGCCAACATGGATTCAAGATTTTCTATTCTGTTTTTTTCAACTGGGCAAGCCATAAATTCTTTCATAATTCTTCTTTCTCTTTTAAACCATTCAGGAAGTGTGCTGTGGTTCCATGCTCTTTTAAAAATGCAAAGAGACCTTTTACTTATCAGGTGTATCATTTTCCTTTGTCTTGTATATTAATTTACAGATGTCTGAACTCTTTAGGATCTGGAGGCTCTTAATGTCTTCCCTGTTGGTTTACTGAATTATACTCAAGGTCTTTGAATTTTTTTCATTCTGAGACCTTTATTTAACTTCAATCTTTTCCCCATATTGTTCTTTTTCCGACTCTTTCTCCTCTGATAACTTTTCTAGGGGTTGCATTTCAAAGCACCTTGCTTGCTCTCTTCCCACCAGGCTAGTTCATGGTTCCCCAGTTTACAACTAGGGGAGGGAGGAGGAAGGAAACATAGAATTGACCTCATCTGGATGGTTCTTTTCCTCAGAATTATCGGAATTCCACAGAGATTTTCTCCCCACCCCCTTTTGTTAAAAAAGTCTGACCCTGAATAGGAACTTTTAATTATACTGGAGTTAAAAGATAAAAAGCCAAATACAAGGGAATAATTGAATAGGAATTTATAAAGATAAACTACTTACATTTTAATGGTGGATGAGGAAGAGGTGAATCATTCAAGAGTCCTTTCAGCCCTCTGTTGTCATGTCATCAGGATAGCCATATAATTAAATGAGACAAATTGCCTAAGATTGGTTTTTATTATGAATTGACAATGCTCAAAGAAAGGAAAGGATGCAGTGGAAGGCTACATTAAGGGGCAGGGGAAAAGGAGGAAGATGGGATAAACATCTTTGCATCCTCAACGCTCAGCAGAGATTAGCACTTAAAAAATTGCTTTTTGATGAATTTTTTTTTTTATAATTTCTTGAAGTACACTGTTCAAGTTTCTGTTTGATCATGGTTTTCAGCAAATTTGATAATTCTTAAAATTTATCTTTCCTTGTTTTCCAGGTCATATGTTTTGACTGTTCAAAACTATATTCCATTGTCTCTATTTGTTTGCTCCATTCTTTTTCTTAACCTTGCATGAGATTTTTCCACCTTCTAAGTTTTCTTTTTTTCTATTCCAAACCACAATTAGCAATTTAAAAAAAAATAACATTTCTTGACTAATTTCTTCCAGTCATTCTTATACTTTTTGTTAAGTCAGTTTATTTTCCAAGGTCCTACTTATTGGTATTATGGACTTCCTTTTTTTTTTTTTTTTTTTTTTTTCTGGATCACCTCATTTGGGCTTCACTTTATAAACAGCATTTCTTCTTTGTATTGTTTGTACTTGGTTTGGGATGTTTTGATTAGAATAGTCCTCTGGCTTTCTTGGATGGGATGGGTAAGCATTGATCCTAACCCCACTGTGATCTGGATGCCTCTGCTCCAGTTCATCCAGTTGTATCTGGCATTGGGGCCCCAGACTAGTCCCCAATTACTGATTTCTTAATTCCTTAGTGAGTCCACTTAGGATTCTAGTTTTGATTGGAAATTTGTACAGTCCCTAACTGGGAGTTTGTTTCAACACATCCTAGTGGTTTATTGGGAGATTAGATTGGTTTTAATTGTACACTCCCATGCCATTAACACCTGCTGGTTATCATATCAAGTATGTGTTTCCCAGTGCTTAAGGAAATGTACAATTGGGATATCTTCCTACTAAGTGATCTTTGGGGAACCTTTTATGTCCTTTGCTTCTTTTTTTTTGACAAAGTAGCTCTGGTTCTAGACCCTCCCTACCTCTCCCCCTTCCTCTTTACCAGAGTTGTGATGACTTGTATATCATACCTCTTCCTCCCTGCCAGATGAAAAGCTTCAAATTAATTTATAATAATGCTTATTAGCTTCCCTGACATAGTGACCTCTTTTCCCCAATCTTCTGGTCTATTTTTGTGTCGTACTTCTTTCTGAGGTTTTCAGTTTTTGGTCCACAGAGAGGATACTCTGTAATTTTTCAAAATAATCATCTTAACCAAAGATTTCCTGTGCTTTCTTAGGAGCTTTTTAAAAACTACAGTCTACTTTGTTCTGGTTAACATATAAGGATATTTTATTATTCCTCTTCATTTGTACAAGATTCCTTGGTTTTAACTCCTGTTATGTTAATCCCATTTTCTCTCTTCAAATCGAGTATGCTGCATTCAGAAAGAACACAGCATTTGGATTGAGAAAATCTGGTTTCAAATCACACCACTGATAATTATTAGTACTGAGCAAATAACATCCAGAAGACTGAACTCTAAGCACCTCTAAGATTCCTTCTAGATCTCTGATTCCACATGTATTGATCATAATATTTGTATAGGTACATTAGCATCTTGCCCATTTTAAATTAAGGTAAATGATCAACAGGATTAGAATCACTTAGATTAAAGTGGATTAGAATGGTGCTTCTGAATTTGACTTGTACTTTTTATAGTTTCATTATTTTCCCTCAGGCATGATATTGGCTAAATTGATTCATTTCTATAGTTATTTTTCAAAATTGGTAAATGTTTTATTTTGAAGATCCAAATGAATTTATTTACAAATGAAAAAAGTTCATTTTAATTGATGATGATGTTTTCATTGATAAAACATCACTCAAATCTTGGCTCTATTATTTCCTGTGTTCCCTTTGCCAAGTCACTTTGTTTCTTGTATTGTTACTTTGGTAAACATTGGCAAAATAAAGTGGCTGGACTAGATGGCCGTTAAGGCTTTTTAATTCTAAATCTATAATCCTATGATTTAAAAATACTTGTATGTAATGAGCAATTTTCTTTTATAGCATTTCTATTAAAAATAACATGCAAGTGAGATGAAACCATGTTTAGCTACTCAAGGAATATTTTTCCCAGAAACTTCTAAAAGATCTAACTCTCAAACTGATCAGAGTTTTTAATATGCCAACATCGTAAAGCTTTGTGATTTCCTTAGTATTTCCTCAATATAGGAGTTCTGGCCACTAAGACATATTTAAACACTTCCAGTGGTTTAGTTAATTTGTTCTACTGACCTTCCTGAGGCACAAAGAAGTTAAATAACTGCTGCAGGTTCACATAAGAGTCAGAGACAGGATTTAAATCCAGGTCTTGACTCAAAGCCCAAGTATTTTAAAGTACTATTCCTAGCTCTATATTTATCATCATCAAATTGGTTTTTTTTTTTTTTTTTTTTTTTTTTTTTAAAGATAGGCCGCATTCCTTAGAATTTGTTATAGGAAATATAAAAGTTTTGAATCTAGTTTCACTAAAAAATTTATAACAATTTACTTTCCTCAACTAAGTTGTAAGTATTCTTTATTGCTATTTGCATAGTTTGTTTCAACATTCTTTTCTTATAGTAAAGAACACAACATATCAAATACTTATGAATGTATGAAAGGTCAATAAATTTCCGGCAGAGAAGTAAATTCTTAAGTTTAAATAATCAGCATAAGTTTGAATATATTATAAATGTATGAAGGCAAATATTTCCTGCAAATGTGTGAAAGCAATTATTTCCCTCAAAGTTGATATTATGTGATTTGAAACACTTAAAGCTTTGCAACTGAAAGAGAAAAATTACTGAGAATGTAAATGAACAAATTTACTTTGTTAATTTTTCTATTCTTTGGTGGAACAGATCTTTCAAAAGTTACAGGAGGAACAAATATATTTTGGGAAAAAAGCTGAATTCCAAATGTATTTGGATTAATTTACTCATATTTTAGTCTATGGAAGAGTAACAGCAATAATAATGCAAGGCTACATAATATAGAATCAGGAAAATCTGGGTTTGAGTCCAACCTTTATTGGAAGTCACTTAACTTTTTAGTGCTGTAGAGAGCTCTGTAAGATTCCTAAATTATAGAATAAGTTTTGACTTTCATTGGTAAAAAGAGCTTTCCAATTTGGGCGTTACTAATACCAAGGAAATCATAGATCTAGTTTCTTTCTTTAACCTAATGATCAAAATGACAAAATCCTATCATTTCATCTCTCTTAACCAGCAAAGGTTTTTCTTTGTGGCTTCAGAAATTAACAGCTTTCTTCACTTTTCTTCCTGTTCTTCTGATAGTCTAGACCTTGTATTACTCCCAAATTCTTCAAACTTTATTCATAAGGACAAACCTAGAAAGAGTAGGTTCCCACACTGAATACTTAGTTTGCTCCTGGAATCCTCTAATTCATTGGTTCATTTCTTCTATTGTTTACTTCTGTTTAAATAATGTGATAGCATGTAATTACTGGGTAAAGCAGCAAGCCTGGCTTTAAACTATTTACTTGGTTCAGCACTCACTCACTGTCACAAATTATTATCTTGCATTTAGGTGTCAGAAATGATGAATATAAAATATTGGTTATAAAAGAAACAATGATTTGTACAAGAAGCATGAGATCAAATTTTAGAAACTCAATGACAATGAGGCTCCTTTCTAAACTCCAGTTGTTTTAAATTGCCACCCCCCAAAATCTGAAATCTATTATGACATATGTAATTTGCATATATGGAAAACACAGATCTTAGAGTAAGAGGAAATGGATGGAATCTAAAAGTGTTAATTCTGAAAAATGTGACATTCAATTTTATAAAAGTTTTGACTAAATTAAGGTACTTTGAAAAGTCACATATTAAGCTGGATATACTGCAATAAACTAAATCATTTGATTTCTAGTTAGGGTTTTAAAATATAAAAGTAATAATGTTAATTTTTCCTTTAAATTAGAGGTGATATCTAACCTTTTTTTGGGTATTGCTTTAGTTTTTCTTTTGTAAAAGGATAGGGGCAGATCATCTCTCCTAAGACTTAAAATTCCAAGTGCTAAGCCACATTTGTGGAGAGTTTTCCCTACCTGAAAGAAGGGTTAGGTTTCTCATATGAGTGAAACCGTAAGTCAAATCTCTATCCCTATAGTAATAATTTAAAACATTAAAAATTAGTTATAATGTGTTAAGAGTGCTGAATTTGAGTGTCACTAAGCAAGAGTTCCAATTCTGGCTTTGTCATTTACAGTAGTGTTAAGACAGTTTTTAATGTTCGTTGTCAATGTATAAAACTGAGTTAAGTGACAAACTCTCTGGTCCTCAATTTCATCTAAAAATGAGAGGGCTGATTACTATCTGACTCCATCTAGACCTAGATCTCTGGTCTTAGATGTATCTGTCTTTGTGAAGGTAGAAATTACAATCTAGGTGTAGAAAAACATGATTTTCAGAAAAATGAGCATGTTACATGCTGCTTTGCATGTCTGTTGTGCATCTGGTTCAAAATGGAGATATTCAGTTAAAATTAGCTTTTGTGATATGCTCTTCAGAGGATACATTTTGGTTTTGAATCATTTCAAATAATTAAGCTATAATTATGATGTAATAACTAATGAATGACATTTTGGTCACCTACCTATATAATAAAAGCTTTTGTCAAAAGGTTCAGAGTAAGAAATGAAAGACTAAATAAGGCCTTGAATAGCTTTATTGAAATCTGTATAAATAAACATGCACATTTCAAATGTAAACTCAAGTGAACTCAAGTGCAGACAAAATTTTAACCTCTGTCATGCAGGAGGTTAGTTTACATTAGAAAAAAAAACAAACAAAAAAAAATCCAAAAAGCAGCTTTAAAATACCAGGATGAAACGCCAGCTTTAATATCAAGGTATAAAGCAAAAGCCATGTTCAACATACCTCGTTTATCCTGGTCAAATGCATCTTTTTTTTTCCTCTTTTTAATAATGCTAACATAAATAAATAATTTACCAAAATGTGCACTCACAGAGTGAACTTTTATTTACAATACACAATTTATAACCTATTGTATTTGATTAGTTCAAGTGAAGAACATACTTTTTGCTTCAATAACAGTGGGACACAAAGCAACTCCCTCAGGTCATAGGTAGGTATATGAAGTGTGTCCCAGCACTTAAAAGATTTCCTATTAAAGGCAGTATTGTATGCCAATCAACAATACATTCTTTCAACTAGATCAAAGGGAAAGCAGCAAATAAAAAATGATTAAAATGTTCACACATATTTTTGGCATCCTGAATCCTTGAATGTGGTTAACTAAATCAAATTCAAGGTTTGTATGCTTTATATGCTGTACAGGTTCTGACTCTGGAACATGCAAATGCCAATTCTCTTATAACAAATTACCTTCTGAGAAAAGCTGTAAGGCTATGGTGAATTCCATCAGGAACACACAAAGAAAATTAACAGACCTACCTTTAAAGCCAATTGTCCATTAATGATTTAAAGGCAAGTACATGAAAAAAATCTCATCTAAGCTTGATGTACAGTTATTACTATGGATACAGAATACTATTAAGTCTGACCTTATTTTATAGTAATTGGGAGAGCTGAAAGTTGCCAAATGATGAAAAAAATGGGGCAGAGAAAAATGAGCAGCACAAATTTAAACTCTGGACAAACACCAGATTGAAGTTATGCATTTCTTATAAGCAATTTAAAAATTTTAATGTCTAAGTAATAGATCCAACAGCAATAAGGAATATTTAACTGAAAAATTACTTCATATGCGGTGAGAAATAGAGCCTGCTCCACAGCAGCAGTTAGATGAACATAATATTCTTGATGTTTAATGATACCACAAAGAGAAATAACCTTTCTGAGCTTATTTCTTCCACCATGATTCAGTTTTTCTTGATAGGCCAGCTTGATTATTAGGGAAAGATTTGAAAATTTGGTTTTCCAAAAAATACTACTGTTGTATTTATGCTGCATTTACTAGTGCAGCTAAATAGCATAGTAGTATGAAAGGTTGCCTAATACACATGAGTAAGTTCATCCAAAAACTAGGTTTAGTCATTGTTTTCTTGCAGTCTTATTAGAGTAAATTAAATGACCAACATCCACAAATTTAACATTTGTCATCAGTTAACTCACATCCAAAACAATTAAAGAAACATAATTCATCAAAACAGCAGCAAACTTAAAAGGGGTTTATTTGTGATTTCCTATATATATTTAGCTTGTAAATACAAGACTGTAAATGTATTAAGAGACAATTTCTGTTAAAGTTTTCATTGTGTTTCACTTCAAGTACTGCACAAGTTAAAATCTGATAAAGGATTTACATTCTCTTATTTGAAACTCCCCGTCTCAGACTTCTGTTTTAATGTGGTGGGTAACTTCATTATTTCAACAGAAACCACCTGCAGGAAAGTCTTTTTTATGGCTTCTAGGACTTTCATTAGTTAGTGTGCATACAATTTTCATTTTCTATATCATTGTCATTCTCATTACTATCTTCGTCACTCTCTAATGGGATGCCTGTGGCAGCTGAAGCACCTTGTTTAGTTTCTCGGTCAAGGGGAAAAAAGCCAGTTCCACTGAAAGTGTCCTGTCTCTGGTAGAAGAGCACATATGCTGCTTTGGACTGTAGGAGCAAACAGACAGACACACAGACAGAAACACAGACAAACAAAGAGTGTTAACGTAGTAATGATGTTTAAATGATGGCTGATATGATTTGAGAAGCAAGATGAAGTCAAGTAAGTGAATAATATGTGACTTAATGAAGATAGACGGGGGGTAAAAAGGGAATTTAGTTTAACTGAGGCACTCAGAACTACTTAAAAAAAATCTAATGAACTAAAACTTACCATTGTGTGTTTTCTTTCTAATAAGATTAAAAAAAAAACACGAGTGAGGAATCCTATTTACATAAATAAAAACTATTTTAGACTCATTATTATACCATTAAATTCCCAAATAACAGAATTATATTGTAAATATAATTAAGGGCAAATCAAAACTAGTTCAAACTTGAATCAAAAACAGTATCTGAAATACATACTAAATATTGATTACATACATATACAGTCTTGTCTAGGAATTAAAAACTCAGAAAGTAACCTGTAGTTCCTGACCTAACAGAATTCTTTGAATTTTAGGACAGGAAAGGACCTTTCTGACCATTTGTATCAACTCCCTGATGTAATCCAGATGAAAGAACTTTGGCCACAGATTTAAGGTGACTTGAGTTGTCACATGGAGATTTGATGAAAAAGTCAGGAAAGCTAGATCTCATAGTGTTGCTCCGTGATATTTCAAGAAATGTAAAACATGAAACAAGCTAACATCTCATTAATAATAGAACATTTGTGGGACCAAATTCACTGAAAACCCTGGATGACAAAGAAACACAAGAAGGACAACAATAGAAATCAAATTAGCTGACATTATTTTAACTGTGTGATGTTTTTAGTTTAAAAGTATCCTGATGTAGGATAAAATTATTAGCCTTTATAAGTTACCACTGATTTTTAAATTGACAAATCTAATAGCTTCTTCTCAATCCTCAATTCTTGACCTTTGTGCTGGCAGCTTTTGGTACAACTGATCCCCTCCCTACTGATGGACATAATGCTCTCTGGGTTCTGGGTTCTCTCCCGATTCTCCTTCTAACTTTCTTAATACTTCCACTTCTTTTTTTTTTTGATGGATAATCATTAATTGTCATGACTACCAACTATGAGTGAGGCCTCTAGGATCTGACTTGGGGTATTCTCTCTTTTCTTTCCTCTCTATATTCTCCCACTTGGTTAATCATCTCCTCAGTTCCCCAGGATTAAATCTATATACTTTGCCCTAGTTTCTCTCTTGTGTCTCAGGCTCACTGACTGTTTAGTGGACATTTCAAACTGGGATGTCCCTTGGTCATCTTAAACTCAACATATAAAAAACTAATTATTTTCTTCCCACATCCATCTCACCTACTGAACTTTCTTATTACTGCTAGGGGTATGATATCTGGTATGGGATACTCCTCACTCTTCTTCAATCCATATTTATTATTAAATTTTGTCATTTCTTTTTCTCATCACACTTTCCACACCTAACTCCTCAGAAAACCAACATTTTAGTTCTGGACCCCTCATTACCTTCCACCTGCGCAACTTAAAAAGCCTCCTGCTTGGTCCCACTCTCTCCTATCTCTTCTTACTCCAATCCATGAATGATAAAGTGATCTTTTTATGGCACATGTCTGACCCCATCATCACCCTGCTTCTTTCTCTTCCAATCTATACTTAGTGTCTCCCTATTATTTCTAGCATAAACTCTTTTGTCAGGCATTTTAAACTCTTCACCATCTAGTTCTTTCCTATATTTCTATTCTTCTTATTAACTTGTACCTTTCCACAAAGTCTATGGTTTGATCATACTAGTTCATTTGCAAGTTCCTCATATACAGCACTGGCCTTCCTGTTACTTGGTCATGAACTACTTTTCTTCCTCACCTTTTGGAATCTCTCATTTCCTCAGAAAATCAGCTCAAGTGTCAACTTTTGCATGAAGTTTTTGTCAACCTCCCTAGCTGCAATCCTCTCCCTCCCCAAAATATTGTGCATTTACTTTATATATATTCTCCTTAAAATTATATAGGCATGTCTCCCCAGTTAGAAGGTAGATTACTTGAGGCCACAAAATATTTTACTTTTGTCTCTATATCCCCAGCATGTAGGATTTGACAAGATTTTTCCCATCTAGGCTAGACTTTGAATTTAACAATTCATCTAAAAACAAAAAAGGCATATTCAGTGCATAGTAGAATATCAAAGAAGGAGCAAAGTTCTTAAAAGGAAGGAGGTAAAAAGAGACATTATGATGTTAAGAAGATAATGACTAAGAAAAGGTCACTTGGGTTTCGAGATTAAAATTTCATTGTTTTACCATAGGTGATACTTTTTAGAGTGAGTCAAAATAATAATAGTTAAGTTTTTTTTTTTTTAAATGGAAGTATAAACAATAAATAAGGAAGAATTAGAACTGAACAATCTCAGTGATGTAGTCTTCAGTGGTGAATTTATTATATTCAAGAAAAGAAAATTTCCTCAAGCTGTTGGGAAAAATGCAAAACAGTTTGGCAGAATTAAGATTTAAACCACCACCTTATACCATATGCTACAATTTACTCAAAGCAGAAAAGTCACTTAAAGATTATTATCATTTATAAAAAAATCACTCCTGAAACTTGAAAAGAATAAGAACAGGTATTTTCCATAGCTACGGGCAAGGGGGCAGAAGAGGGATACACAAGATTTTATTCATATAAGGGATAAAATTTCAATTATGTGAAACTGAAAAACTTTTATAAAAACAAAATGTAGTTAAAATTAAAAGGAAGCTGCTGACTGAAGTAAAACAAACAAACAACTTTGATCTAAAATATATAGAGAACACATGTAAGTACATAAGGGCAAAAACCTTTCCTTAAATAAGCAAGTGGTCAAAGGATATGAACAGTCATGAAAAAAATAATTATAAACTATTTGTAAAAGATAACTACAAATCACTAATAACAGGAGAAATTCAAATATAAAAACTTCATGTTTTATAACTCAACCAGCAAATTGACAAAGAGGATACAAAGTTGGGAAGAGTCAATAGTGAAAGAGTTGTAGAAACTAGGTGCATTTAATACTAAATCAAATGATCTAATAATTCTAGAAATCCACCAGAATTTAATCTAATAACATAGATAAATTATTCATACTTTCAGATTCCATGATCCCTCTTTTAAGCATATATATATATATCCAAAGGAAGTCAAACACAGAAAGATTTTGATATAGCACAACAGTCATAGTAGCACTTTTGTGAGAGCAAACAACTAAGCAAAAAGTAGATGTTTACTGATTATTAGCTAAAAAATACCTTGCTGAACATCAATGTAAAGGAACAGTACTAAATCATAAGAAGTGATGAATAAAAAACACTTAAAGAACCATGAACAGATGTGGGCAAACTGATAGTGAAACAACCAGAACTAGGAAAACAATATAAATAATGTTTGCAAAAATGTAATAAATAAAAAGGTGGTGTGCTACAGTGGAAACAATAGTACTAACTCTGGAGTCAGAAAAACTACATCTAAATCTCACTTCTGTTGTTTAATGCCTGCGAGGCCTTAGGCAAGTCACTTAATATCCATGGGCCACAGTTTCTTTATTTGCAAAATGAGGGATCTGGACTAAATTGCCCTTAATGTCTCTTCCCAGATCTAGATTTGAATCCATGAATGGAAAAAAAAAAAAAAAAAAGAAGAACAATGTTCAATTATAATGATCAAGGAAGAGATGAAAAAATATATCTCTTTCTTTGCAGAGATGTGGGACTATGGGTCTGGGACATTACCTGTGGAGTCAGATTTGTTGATGTGTTGATTAATTCTGCTAAATTGCATTTTACTCTCTTTGACTCTTAATTACAAGAGATAGTTTACGAGGTAGAGGAGGGATGTATTTGGAAATGAAAATGATGTAAAACAAAAAAAATCAATAAAAAGAAGAAAATTGAAAAAGAAAGTTATCATTAAGAAGGCAACTTCAGATGAATGGGGGAAAAAAACAGACCCCTGAGGATCATAGGGTTTTTTGAATTGAAAGCCACCTTAGAGACCATCTACTTTAATCTGCTCACTTTAAAGATGAGAAAATGGACGCCCAGAAAGATGGAATGGATGTAAAATACTGAAGGAAAGAAGTAAAAACACATACAAGCATAATATAACTTCTCTAGAAAAGGGTACAGCAAACTACTCCCTGAGAACCAAATCCTGGGTCCAAGGAATAGTTTTTACATTTTAAAATACAGTAAAATTTCAATTTAACAAAGTAAAAACTATTCTTAGTTCTCAGGCAATACAAAAGAGCAAGTAGGTGACATGAGTCCACTGACTTCTACCCTAGAATTTTGGCAGAGAAGAAGTGAGGATGAAAAGCAGGTTGGATGAATGGCTGGGCTGAACTTGGGTTTAGATGACTTGCCCAAAATCACACAGCTAGTAAGTGCTAAGTATCCGAGATCGGATTTAAATTCAGAACCTCCTGACTGTAGAGCTGGTAATCTATCTACTGGGTCATCTACCTGCCCTGGACATATTTTTCTTTTTAAGGGTAGGAGATATATATTTTTCTGTTGCATAGTTTTTTGCTTTGTAATGTGTTGCAGTCTTCTCATAGCCACATAATCTTTATAATTCTTTGAATGATCCTCAACTTTTTGCGAATATATAGCACTTTAATATTATCTTGAAAAAGATGAGCCTCTGTTTTCAGAGAGAAATTTGGGTTCATTAAAAGATACATGTAATTTTCCAAAGGCAACAAATATAGTTCAATCTCTTCTTATTCAATTCTGGGTTATTCTCAATGGTCATTTGCAGTATCAGTCCAAGGTTCATATACACAGATGAAACCAACAGCTTTTCATACGACTTGAGAAGTAAAAACAACTTACTTTTGCAAGTTAGTCAATCTAGACATGTTACATAACAACAGGAACTTCCTGAACAGGAAGAAAAAAGACTGGATTATGGAGACAGATAAAAGAAGGGTCAGGATATCTGTTGGATCATGTCTAGATTGAAGTGTTCTATAATAAAACATAGACTGAAGTAAGGTCATTAAAATTAGGCTGGTCAATCTCTTTTTGGGCATAGACAAATGCACCTTGATGACAAAGGGGAAAAGAGAAAGGGAATTTGAAGCTACAGGAAAAGAAGTTTTAAAAGAGAGGTCAAGCTGCCTTCTCTCCTTTTCCTGGTCTCTTATCATCCATCATTTCCCAATCTTCCTCCTCCCCCCCACTCCCTCTTTCTCACTTTCTATCACTTAGATGCCTTTTATTACTATTATCTCCTGCCATTCTCACAAGATGAAGTGGTCTTACTACTTTCCAAGGATAATTCCTTCTGCTTGTTCAAGAGACAGCATTCCATTCTATTTTCTCCAATGAACTGCCCCCTTCCTCAATCTCTATCATTTACCCTCAATATCTACTGGCTTCTCCCCTACTTCTATAAACTTGTGCATGTTTCTCCAATTCTCAAAAACTCTCATGTGAACCTTCCCTTCCCACTCTCATCCTATGTTTTCTGCCCTTTGTAGACAAACTCTCTGAAAAGACTGTCTATATAGGGGTCTCCCCCCCTTCCTCTCCTCTCATTCTCTTTTTAATCCCTTACAATTTGGTTTCCAACTTCCCTAAAATTACCAATGACCTCTTAAATGCCAATTTCAATGATCTCATCCTCATTTTCAATTTTTCTGACTCTGATAGGCAGGGTTCAGGATTGGAGTTATCCTCTTCTCCTGGATAACTCGATTCTCTCTATATTTTTGGAACTCCACTATCTCCTGGTTCTTCCCCTACCCATATGACCAGTCCTCCATCTTCTCTGTTGGATGCTTATTCAGATCATGCTGTCTAACCAAAGATGTCCCCCTAGGACTCTCTCTTGGGCCATATTCTCCTCTCTCTTTGTCCTACTTCACTTAGTGATTTCATCAGCTCCCATGGATTTAATGACTATCTTTTATGCTGCAACTTCTTTGCTGACTTCAAAACTTGCATCTCCAATGACCTTTCTTACATCTTGAACTGGATGTAAACACAATGTGTTTAAAATGGAATTTACCATCCTTCTCTGACACCCTCCCTGACTCCTAACTTCTTTATTATTTTACTTTATTATTAATTATTAATAAAAAAAATAATTATTATTATACACCATCCTCCATCTTACAACCTAATCTGTCACTCTTGACTCCTTGCTATCTCTTACCCCTTCTATACCCCCTCCCCATACAATCTTTTGCCAAGGCCTGCCAATTTTGCCTCTGTGACATCTCAAATTTGCCCCCTTCTACCTTCTGATGCTGCTGCCCCAACCTGGGGCAGACCTCTAACTTAGGCTTGGACCACTGAAGCAGCTTGTTGAAGGGTCTTCATATCTGTCCCAACTCCAGTTCATCCTCCATCTGGCCCTTCCACTGATTTCCCTAGAGCACAGGTCTAATCATGTTACACAGGCAAAGAAAGTGTGCCCCTACTTTCACCCACTCAATCAACTTCTGGTGACTTCTTAGTGCCCCAAGCATCATACACAAAATCCTCTGTATTCTAAGCGTTTTCTAATCTATCCCACGTTCCAGGCTATTTCTACCTTACTCCCTGCCATGTACTCTTTGATCTGGCAATACAGCCTCCTGGTTATTCCATGAACAAGCCATTCTACCTCTACCATGGGCATTTTTTTCTGGCTAATCCTCTTGCCTGGAATGCTGTCCTCCCTCTTTCCTTTCCACCTACTGGTCCCAACTAAAATCCTATCTTTTTTTAAAGGAAATCTTGCCAAATGTTCTTAATTCTAGTGCTTTCTCTTTTAAATTTCCCATTTTTCCTGCAATTAGCTTGTTTGAACATATTTGTTTGCTTGCTGTCTCTTCCATAAGACTTTAAGCTTCTTGAGAGCAGGGACCATCTTTTGACTCTTTCTTTTATTCTGAATTCTTCACTGGTTGTTGTTTGTTCTTAAAGAAGAACAAAATGACATCATTATGTTGAGGGTCAAGATACAGTGTGTGTGACCCCGGCTGAGAAGACTAATAACAAGCTCAGATTATAGATTGATGGTAAATAGTTCTTATGAACATTTGGAAGGAAGATGAATCTAAATTTGCACATCTCTTGTTTCTCTTGAGCTATTACAATTCTGCTTTGGTCACAAAGTGCAGTGCTTTTGCTGATGTGGGCATACCATGCTGGGTAGTCCTGTGCCAGGGTCTTCCATGTCTCACAACAGATTCCAAAGTTATTCAGCTAGATCTTGGGGCATCTCTCTTTCTTGCTCCTTTGAACTTCTATGGGAGCACTTGCCCTGTGTGAATTCTCCATAGTCTTTTAGGCAAATGTACATTTGACATTCAAACAAGGTGGTCAGCCCATTGGAATTGCATTCTCTGCAACAGAATTTAAATGCTTGGCAGCACAGATCACTAAAGAACCTCAGTACCCAAGACTTTATCCTGCCAGTGATATTCAAAATCTTCCTAAGGCTATTCAAATGGAAGCCATTCAATTTCCTGGCATGGTGCTGGTAGACTAAATTTCACAGGCTTACTACAATGAGGTCAGCTCTATAGATCTTCAGTTTGAAAGATAACCTAATGCCTCTTCTCTCCTACATGTTCCTCCATAGTCTCCCAAACACTGAGTTAGTTCTGGCAATGTGTACACGAACCTCATCATTTATGGTTTTATATATATACATATATGGTTATATACTCCCTGAAGAGTATAAACCAAGGTAAGTGAACTGATTCACAGTATCCAAAATTTCTCTTCTGTAACCAACATTCCACGTATGTGTGGTGTGGAGTTGGCTGGTGGGGGACATTTTTTCTCTGGTTTTGTCAGGCAAAATTAACACAAGTGGCAGAGGACTGATCAAGAGATCATTTGAGCCATTTCAGCCTCAGAGGCTGCATTTGAGTACACAATCCTTTGTGAATAAAGTCACACACCAGCTCTTCTTCCACTTTAGTCTTGGTTTGTAACCTTTTCAAGTTAAGTAATTTAACATCAATATCGAAGTTATCTTGACGTTTCTGACCTCTTTGAAATCATGTGACAAGACTGCTGAAAAGCATGGGAGCAACTTCCCTGCTTTGCTTCCCTCTATAAAAGAATAAGAGCATCGTCCTTAATACAAAACCCATGCAAATAGGCTGTCATGAAACTAACTGAACACTGACGAACTTCTCTGGGTAACCCATTTGAGTGCTCAGCACAGTGCCTAGCATATAGGAGATGCTTAATGAATGTTTACTGACTCAGGGACTAATATCCATTCAATGTCAAGAGAACCCAATGAACAGCTTACTGGGTAGACCTTTTATACTAACTGGATGAGTTCATGAGCAAGACTGGCACAAGTCAGGAAGGCATATGGGTGGATTATGATCTGCCTGGAAGGAAAACATATCCTGACAAGATAAGAAAGCCAGAGTACTGAAGAAGAGATGGAAAGAAATGAAGATGCTAGTAGGTAGAGGAAAAGACAAAAGTATAAGGCAAGAGAAGTGATGATTAATGAAGCAACATTGTAACCTTGTTTCTGTTATTTCACCAACTTAAAAGACAGATTCCTCTCCTTAACTGCTTGGCGACTCTCCATCAAGAAGAACTAATAATCAATATCAGTCCTGAATCATTAGAATACTTCTATAAAAAACAAACTAAATTACATCATCCCTTTCGGTATTTTTTCATAACTAAATTTAATTTTAACAGTCTAAAAAAGATTCTTTTCATTTGGAACAACAAAATAGGTACTTACCACAATTTGGTCTTCAGAACCAGTTGAGACACTAGTGTCATCAAAATAGTACCATTTTCCATCATCTTTATTTTTAGCGAAAGCAGTATCTAGAGTGAAATGTGGTCCCTTTAGTGAGTAGTCAATACTTTGCCTAAAACTATTTAAGTGGAAAAATCATATATAGGAAACATTTCTATAAAATACACAAAATATTCAATTACCTGTATATGCAGAGTAGCAATTATTTCTTATAGAACATTTGTAATATTGAGTAATTTCAATGAGACTAACTAACATCTCTTCTGCTCCAAGTTACATGCTAAGGAAATTATTTGCTATAAATTACCAACTCTAAAGTTTCATTATCTTAAGATTTTCTAGAAAATACTAATAAAAAAACAAAAACAAAAAAACCCCAAAAAACCACACCATATATCTGGCACCAAATAGTTTCATAAACAATTCACAAACATGGAAATTCACCATTTCAACTGTCAAAGGAAAAACTAATAAATTCTTAAAAGCTTCTTTTTTTTCCTTAAGTCTCATTCTATACAAAGCCCTTCCTGATTCATAATTATAAATGCTTTCTTTCTTTTCAAATTATCTTGTGTTTATCTGCTGGATCTGTGGGGAAGCTGCCAGTATCTTAAAGGCTGTTTGTCTTTGTATTCAAAAGTATCTTTAAGAATGCCATATTAATAGAGAGTAGGGTCTTAATAAATGTTTATCAAACAAATCATACCCCAGTCTTTAAAAAAACGATTACTGTCTTTGTCCCTCGCTTCTCTTCTATTCTGTTATACAAATAACAATTGGGATGGAGAAAGCAAAACCCAACCCCTTAATCATATGCTCTTAAAGCAGCTATAAAATATTAATGTATGTAAATTCAGATACAATTTCCCTACTGAAATTATTTTTTTCAAGTATATTTTGGATATTACTTGGTAAGAAAAGCGTGAGATTTAAAAATAATCTTTTGCTATAGAGAAATACAAGCTCTTAAATAAATTAGGGTTGGACAATTGATGTTCAGCTGTTTTACTATCAGCTCCTTAAAACAACGATTTTGTTTTTCACCATACTGACCTGAAGAAATAAACAAGTTCAAATTCAATCCTTAAAAATCTTATGACCTTTAATATCTATGACTAAAATCTTGATGATTATAGACCACAACTACAAATAATATATAAAATATCAACTTACAGTGCCCTCCTCCCATTCCTCCATAGTGGTTGGACACAGCAATCAAATTGTAGCGGCAAGGCCCTGCATTTGGATTAATAAGGAATTCTGACATATCCAAGTCACTGTTTAAAGAAAAACTCAAGTTACTGATAGATTATTATGTATTCAATAAATACTGATTTCTATTATCAGGAACAATTTGCTTTTTTACAGAAATTACTACGTCCCAGACATTTCCTGCTGTCTACTGGCCTTCCCCGGAAGTGCTTCTGAGAGGCTCTGGGATAGAGTAAAATTTGCTTAGGGACACATAATTTAAACTTATTCCACTGTTTGTCATTACCTAGTACTACCCAGATTTATAATGTCAAAACATTTTTACAACTAAAATACTCTATTATCTTGAATGAGAATTCTATTATTTCTAAAATCAGTGGTTTCTTAGCATTTATCAAATGCAATTCAAACTTACTTAATAGGAAAATCAACTAATGTGTCCAACTTATCCCTCATGTATCTGCTGTAAGAAAAACGTTTAAGATGTACCACCAGTACAGGAGGCAGTGACCATAAATCTAATTTTTTTGTAGCCTGCTGATGTTCTTTACAATTTGGACAGTACCTAAAAGAAAGAGAAATATTTGTAAACTTGATTAAAATAAACAAAAGCAGCAAAAGATACTAGTTATATTAACAAACTGAAATAAATCAAAGAAGCCATTTTCATACCTTTAAAAGAAAGCAATGTTTCTTTATTCTTATCATATGTTCTAAAAGATTTTAATCATTTAATGAAATGAATAAAAAT
The DNA here is from genome assembly GCF_902635505.1 of Sarcophilus harrisii. NCBI lineage: Eukaryota > Metazoa > Chordata > Mammalia > Dasyuromorphia > Dasyuridae > Sarcophilus > Sarcophilus harrisii. Next base: position 76,812,406 of record NC_045430.1, read on the forward strand.
ATGTGAAAGTGCCATTTATAATGAAAAGAATGACACCTGGATTACTTGAAATCCATTAAGATAGGGACTTTTCCATAACAAATATTTTAGGATAGCTATAAAATTTGTGAACTGTTTATCTAATTTATATTTCTGTAACTTTCTAATAATTTACAACAAATCTGAAAATGCAACTGTAGCTACACATAGATACACAGAGCGCTATATTTGAAGAAATAAATGTCCTCAAAGTAATATTAACACTTAATAGAATTTGATTAGTGTTTATTAACCATTAGTTAGTTAATTTTCACATGAAGAAGGACATACCTGAGCAAAAATCCTTATAGGAAATAATTAGAAACACTTATTTAACATTGTCGCTTACCAAGGATCTTCAGCACCTAGCTTTTCTTTTGTGGTAAAAAGTTCAATGCAATCTTTTAATTTCACAAAAGGTTTTTTGGGAGGTTTATATTCCACACTTTCATGTTTTTCAAAATCCTAAAGAGAAGTATTTCTTGAGTTAAGAGAACAAATGAAACAAAACTCATTTTAGTGATATCATCCTTACTATGAAAAATAATGACAAGCTCCTAAAATATGAAGAATTTCTCTGAAAGTATTAAATCATATTGCAGGTAATACTTTTTAACAAGTTTCTAAAATATTCTTTAAATCACAACTTTTAAAATGTTAAACATTTAATAAACTTTTCACTATTTTTAGCAAATGCTTCAAAAATATTATTTTTTTTTCTGAAAAGTCTTTTCTCTAAAAAGCCAGCTGAAAAATGTGTACTAAACAGATTCAACATACATGTCAACATTATTGTGCATCATTAATTTTAGGATGCTAAATTGAAAAGTTAATGAAGTGACTTACCTCAGCTGCATTATCATCAAAGTATCTTTTTTTCAATTCAGGATCCCAATCCAAAGCAAGGAAAGATCTTTCTAAGATGAAAAACATTTTTCCTTTTATAATATCTAAGTATTTATTCTGTCAATGTTTAAATAAACATTTTTAACATGTTTAGGTAACTAGGGAGATTTTATTCCATTTACTTCAGGAATCATTGATGAAGCACTTATTAGGAGCAAATCACTGTTTGGTGCTGGAGATAAAACCAACACAGTGAAAGAGCTATTCCCAAAGACATGTTTGTAAATTAGCATTAAAAAAATGGATTAAAAAAAATGAAATGATTTCAGTACAAATTCAACAAATTTTGAATAGGTTATTACCCATTCCTAAAATAAAATCTCCAACAGTAGTTAAAATTGTCCTATTTTAGATACAAAAGCTTCAAGAAAAGATTAATTTATGTATGTAAATTCTGCATACAAATTCCAGACCAAAAAAAAAAAAAAAACAAACAAACAAAAAACCCACCAAGATACTTTTGATCAAAATTAGTGTTTTAAACTTTTATTCCGAAACAAACTTACCATCTAGTCTAAGCTGTCTGTCATCAAATCTAATATGTCTAGTATCATCTTTGATGTAATTGATATCTGTATTGCCTAAGTTGTTGAACTGGAATGTAAATAATCGCTTTTTGTGTCCCATGAGAAGTTGACCTTTGCAAGTTTCTTCAGTACATAATCCATTCTCAGAATCATTATCTCCTCCAACTGAATCTTCAGACTGACTATTCTCATTCTCTGAAGGAAGTTCTTGATCCTGGCTGGATTCATCATCTGGCTCATCTGTTTCCATTTCACCTGAGGAAGTATAATAGTTAAAAACAAAAAAAAAACAAAAACCCTTCAAATAAGCCTGAAAATCTTATTTTCTTCATTCTAAATTCTAAATCAGAAGTCAGTAAATTACTTATAGAAAAGAAAATTACTTATAGATTTTAGAAATCTACTAGCTTAAAAATAAATCCCATGGATTTCAAGGTTGTTAGGTTATTTTTCCTGTCTTTCACCATTGTTTTTTTTCATTATTAAGCACCACTATTCCAGGTGCTGGGAATAAAAGAATAAAAGACAACACAATTTAACAATCTAAGTGCTATTTCCAAGGATATAAAAAAAAATTTTCTTACTGATGATCAAATAAACCTCAAACAACAATGAAAATGAACACTTCCTAAACAGCAAATGACTCTTACTTGGGGAACATTCTTCATGTATTCCATTTGGGCCATTCCCATTAATATTTTGGTCCTTACAGCAATGTAGGGATCCTTCTGTTTCTTCAGTTTCAGTAGATGTTTTTACATAACGACTAAAATAAAATCAGGGTAAATCATAAATTACATATTCTACAATGTCTTATTGTGTCCTCTTCCTCCCCTCCATTGCAATCAATCACAAGCAGCTTTACAATGAAAAAGTTTGGTGGACAGCTTTCAGATCAAGATAATACTCAAATGTAATTTCACACTATAAAACATAGTATCAAAAGTAAAATTCACTATTATGGTATACATAGTGTCTTTTATTTCTAATAAGTAAAATTAATTTTAAGACATTTAAATGGCTTAAATTGAACTTTCTAAATTTGTGAAAAATATGCCTTTCTTCCAATTAACACACAAAAGACTTAATTTTCACATATATGTAAAATGAAGGAGCTGAATTATATGACTTCTAAATACAGTGAGCATGGATCGGTACTTTAAAAAAGTGTTTTATCGCTCAAAAAGAAAATGATCAATCAAGATTGATATTTGCCAAGAAGCTATATGCTGTACTTGGTAGCTAAAGAGGAATCTTTTGAAAAAGCTACCTATCAATACTCAACTCTCTAAGAAAAACAACCACCCAATCAATATGTTCTGAAAGTACTTTACAAGCTTTTTATTAGACATTTATTTAGGTTTCTCATTTACTTTTTTAAATGTGCACTTACCACATCCTCAATAATAAAAGATTGTAGAGTTTTTCTTCAGTATTATTTCTAGGTACTGCCATAAGAAAAGGTTGGCCAAAGAGTGATGAACCACTGTGGTGGCTATAACCTGTGTGTCTGTATTTTTCTCTTAAACAAACAGGAATTATGACTTGTTCAGTATCTTCTGTTCTATTGATGGTAATTTCAAATCTATAAAAACAGTAATCATAAAACCTCAGAATAGTATATTTCTTTTGTAAATGTTTGTTAGATAATCCACTATATAACATGTTGTGAACTTACACATAAATATCATCCCGTTCCATAATACTATTAAGATTTTCATCCATAGCAAATATTCTGTGAAATCTGTGATTGTAGATATCAGTAACTATCATCTAAAAGGAAAAAAAAATGCTATTAAAATGAATTCAACAATGCTGAAAAATTAAACATTAAGTTATATGTATTTGTCTAAAAAAAAAAAAAAAAAAACCCAGAAAAAAGAATTTTACCTTATCAGCTGGTACTCCTGACAAAGTGGATAGAGCTGTGCAAAGATCTAGTATGTTTCCAATTTTGGGAACAACTACTTTGTACTAAGCAAAAACAAAACACAAAACAAGAAGTTACAATTTGGCATTTTTGAAGAATGTTAAGATTGAGGCAAGAAGACTTTTCATATACTTTTATTTCCAACAAACTGAATGTCTTTCTATTAAGGAAAGGATGAATATGACTTACATTACATAAGCATATTGACTCATTTCTTTTAATTTCACTCCCCCAAAGTCTCTGACAAAAGTTCTATCCTTCAGTCTACAAATTCCAAAAAATGTATAGCTGTATTCATATACAGAATGAGTAAGAAAAAAAAAATGTGGCTAAATAAAATTTTTGTTACTAGAAAAACACACGAAGTCAAATGCTCTGATGCTAGAAGGGCCACACAAGATAAAATGATTTTTTTTTCTTTTTCATAGTGAGCTATGGTGAAAACAGCAGTGGATTGGAGTCATAAGAAGTATTATCTGAATCCTTGTTCTTCCACTTACATTCTTCTACTTTCACCACTCATTGGTAGTTGATCCTGGCTAGATTCATCATCTGGTTCTTTCACTTCTCAACCTGTTGTAGTCTAGCTTTTGACATCACAACTTAACTGAAACCACTTTCTCCAAAGTTAGGTGGTTTATTACCCTTATCACTTCCCCCTCCACTGCAACTATGTGTGAACAATAAGTCCCAGACCAGCCCTGACTTCTCTCTCTCTCCCCCTTATACTCTTCTCTATATAAAATTACAAGATCTAATACATTCATTCATGAGCTCCAGTTATGCATTTCCAATTGCCTACTAGACATTTCAATTGCAATCTCAGCTTCAACATCTAAAAAAATGTTCCTTATCTTTTTTTTCTGTAACGTGTCTCTTTAAAATTCCCTTATTTCTGTCAAAAAAAAAATCTCTTATCCCTCTAGTCACTTGGATTTGCAATATGGGCTAACTGATCCATGATATCACATATCTAGATGCCTTTGCAAAATCTTATCTGTTTTAACTCTATAACATCCCTTACATCTATCTCTATTCAAATGGCCACCAGTCTTGTTTAGATCCTTATTCCTCTGGCTTGCATTATTGAAAATAGCCACTTGATTGGTCCCCCTTCAAGTCTTTCCTACACTACAATCCACTCTCTATAAATCTAAGGGTACTTTCCTAGGTGTGACCATGCTATTTCCACATTCCACAAAGACGAACTTCTCCCTATTGGCTGTAGTATAAAATAAAATAAATTCTTTTGTTTGGCTCTTTACAATCTGGTCCTAATCTACTTTTTCAACCTTCAGAAACAAACCAAAACTAACCACAAAAGATTTCTATTATATGGCCCTCCTATGTGAGTCATGTAGGCCAAAAAGATTGTCCCCCAAGGATGACAGTATATAAACAGCCATCTCCTATTTCTGCCATTGCACTGACTGGCTCCTATCCATGCCTACGAAGTGCTCTTTCTTCATCTGTCTCCCAAGAAAGTCCCATTTCCTTCAAAACTCAGCTAAAATTTTGCCTTCAACATGAAGCCCTTCCTGATCTTTTCAGCAAATAGGGATCCCCATTTTCTTTTTTCTACATTTTTTATATATACATGATATTTCCTCTTATAGTGTGTAAGTTCCTTGAGGACAGGGACTGTTCCTTTTTTCATGAGTGTCCACAGATGCCCTAGCTACATGTTATGAGTCTAATAAATTCTTAATGACTAACATATTCTAAATGAAATTGGATATAAGTAACAGGACAGAGAAATAGAAAAATCTTTCCTGCTATTCTTAGAGTGTGCTTTCTGATAGTACTGTAAATCACATCTACTTACATGTGTTAAAATTTTTATCAATTCTCTCCTCCATTCTCATACATTATCTAGTTGATTAAGGGCACATAAAACTACTTTTCAAGTAAAAAAGTGGTTCTGGATCTTTTACCTCCTTGATTCAACACAAACTTCTTGGCTTGGCATTTAAAGCTCTTCGATTCCTAGCCTCAATATACATTATACTCCATTATGCACCCCACAGTCCAGTTAAACAGACCTTTCTTCATAATCTGCACATATATTTCTTCACCTACCTCCATGCATTTGCACAAGCCGACTTCAATATCTGAAATGTATATGAGCCCTTTCCTTTCTTTCCTCAGTGGCCTTCAAAGCTTAACAGCCACTTCCTTACTCTCAGTTGTAATCTTCATTACTTTGTACTTAAATTCTGACAGAATGTAAATTCCTTTTTAGCAAAAGGACAATTTCATTTTTGTCTCTATCTTTACAATGTCACATAAATGATTAATAAAAGGTTGCCACTAAAGAGTTTAAAAAAAAAAAATCTTGTGCGGTAGTTTTTCTTCAACAAACCAGAAGATAAAAGTTATGTGTTTTTTTTTAAGAAAAACTTTTGTGGATAATTAAATATTAAGAAAAAGATTTGTTTATTTCATTTAAAATGAAAACCTTGAAAAGATAACCAAAAACTTCTCATGTTTTCTACTTCATAGGATTTCAAACTTAAGAGCTGGAAGGGACATTAGAGGACACCGAGTCTAGACATCTACTCATTTACGGATGAGGAAACTGAGGGAAGCCTGGAAATATTAACTGATTTGTCTACTATCAAAGAGTTATATCAAAGATATCAAAGTATATATCAAACTTTTCCAAGTTTGGTTCTCTTACAGATTCCAAAAACTTTTTTTTCCTCACAATTTCCTGTGTTTCCCCTTCCCATATGCCCTTTTACTTGTAGAGTTAAAAAATTTAAGCAAAGAAAGAGACTTCATTATTTGTTCTGAGAGAGTTATAAGACACAGCTACTCCACTAAGCCTAAGTCCATTAGTCCTCTAAGACTAGCTAAGTTATGTCTTATTATTATTTTCTAATCAAAGAACAGAGCAATGAAGATCAAGTATATGAAAGGACTGAAAATGACAAAACAAAAGAGATAGAGATTGCAGTATGACTTATTTTTCTCTAGGTCCAGTGACTACTGAGACTCTGTGCCTGTGATAGCTCACTGAAGATGACAATGTCAATTTGTGCTTTAGGTATAAGGCATATAGATATAATTCAGTTACTGAATTTTCTCTCTTCTATCTCTATGTTTTCTTTTTCTATGTCCCTCTCTATATAAATAAAAGAAATGAGAGAGAAAGTGAAAATAAAAAAGAGAAATTGTATTAGCCCTAATGGACTCACTGTGTAGAACAAATCTAATCCTTTGAGATATCCATAAACTCATATTTATAATGAGGGAATATAAAATCTGACTTTAAAGGACAAAAAGCCGCTCTCTGACCTCATTAAAAAAAATTCTGATATATCAACCAGAAGGCAGAACATGTTCTCAGCTATAAACTTTTCCCAACAATAAACTCTTTTCTTTATTCTTGTTAAGAGTATGGGAAAAGCCAGAGTGAAAGAAGTGAAGCAGAAAAAGAAATCTTCATGAAGAAAAGCAGTTTCATTTGCCTGAAAAGGAGAAAGTATGGAGCAAGGAAGGTCTAGTATTTTCTTCCCTGATGTTACAAATCTACTTTTTTAGAAAGAATCAATAAGGTAGAAATGAGAAAGATAATTTATTTTTGAAAGTTTTCCTATTTTTATTTTTTCTTATATAGAGCATCTCTCAGATGTACCAATTATGACTGCTATTGGAGTGAAGTCCATGAGAAGACTTCTGGGTGACTAGGCAGTATAGTGTAATGGAGTGAGTATTGATTGGTCTTGGGGTCAAGAAGTGCAGAGCTCACTTAGCTATGTGATTCTGGACAATTAACTCCTTTGTGTCTCAGCTTCCTTATCTGGAAAATGGGGAATAAGATTGGAACTGCTAAACTCATAGAGTTGGAAAGCCAAAGTAATTTTTAGAGTACTATAAATGTGTGAATTATACAAATCTTTCTGGCCTTTTCTTGTCCCAGTTTGAGGACACTAATTTATATATATAAATATAAATAATATATGTATGTATATATTTTATTAAAGCCTATTTACAAAACATATGCAGGGGTAATTTTTCAACAATGACCCTTACACAAAGCCTTCTGTTCCAAATTATCCCCTTCTCCTCCCCACTCCCCCTCCCCTAGATGACAGGTAGTCCAATACATGTTAAAGGTACACTAAAATATAAACTGCAACTAAAAACTGACCTATCCAGTGACTTCAGAAGCAATTGTTAGGTAAACTGGGGAAAAAAATCCACAATGAGTTAGATAGAGTATGACTGACTACTGGGTATTATATGCATATTATATGATGATTGCATTTTAAAGAATACCTTGTAATCTTTGCATGGAAAGGTAAAAATGACATATATTTTTAGTTGCTTGTACAGTGGTAGTGGATTTTTCACTGATGGATTTCAGGTACTTTTGACCAAACTCTTTTAGGAAAGAGAAATTTTCTCCATTTGAACTTAAATAGAGCATATGTTCACTGCAGGTCTTACCCATAAGCATAGCTAAATGACCAGATTTCAAAGGTTTCCCTCACTAAAGACATTTTTATCATTAACCTTACTCAATCAACTGCTCCATTAAGAACTCACAAGTTGGGGTTAAAATCCAAAAAGCTAGGTACTGAAATTCAAATCTTAATCTGGGAAGATAACACATTAATATAACTTAACTATTAGTATCAATCATTAATTCAAATTTATTCATCAGATTACCTTGTCAGTCTGCTGACTTAGCCATAATGAATAAGACATATTTTAATTTTATTGCAGAAGGCGATCAGGAAAGTCTAAGTATGAAATAGTCTTCTAGGTGAAGTGTTAAAAGTTGGAAAAATTGATTTAGTCACGTTTAGTAAGAGAGAATGGGCATTTTAATCAGGAAGAAAAAGGAGGTAAGAAGGTAAAGAATGGTGGACTTAAGGAAGTAATTTTATCGCTCCCCTGGGACAAATTGAACTAAATGGCCCAAACACATAATACATACCTGTTGAGAGAAAACAGAATTTAAGTTCTTTGAGGGTAGGGACTATTTTGTTTTTGTGATTTTTACAGGAAAAATAATGCCACACAATTATGAAATTCTTTAATATCCTAAAAGTTACCATGTCTTAAATTTTTGAGCACATAAATCCTTGGCAATATACAATCAACCTACTTTTTTTTTTCAAATCTAAGTTGGGTCTGAAAAATGAAGATTCAAAGTGAATTTGTATTAATGTTTTATAAGTGTGACACAAATAGTGCTGTTTACCTGCAAATAATAATATTTACCTGCATAGGTTTGGTAAGTGGATCCATTCTAACTAAGTAAACTTCCAAGGTACGCTCTTTTTTCATAGGCAGTGGAAGTGTCAAGTAACAAAAAGGATCAAATGTTACTGAAATCTTAGCACATTCAGGACAAACTAGGGTTGATTTGAAAAGGCCATGAAATATATCTACTATGATAGAGTCATTTCTCTTTAAATGGTTTTCCCAGGCTTCTTCAGCAACCACCTACAAATAAAACAAACACATGTTTACAATACACTATTAAAAAATTACAAATTTTACACAAGGTAACAATTTTAATTTTACACAAGGAAAATTTACCTTGTCAGGCCTTCCATCAGCATCCTTCAGCTGAATATAAGGTTTTTTCCTAATTCTATTCAAATCTTCATGTAGACCATCTAAGAGGAAAGCTAGTAATTCTTGACAGTCTTGCTGTTGATACCCAGAAAACTGAGGTGCAAAACGTCCTACTTGTGTCTGCAATTAAAAGAAAGAGTTAAATGTAGTTTTATGTAGAGAACTGATTAATGATTATTTTTTAAAAGCATGATTACCCATTGTTTACCACACCTTGTAAACACTCAAAAAATTATAAATGATATACTTATCAATGTTTTTCCACCCAATAAAAAGAAAACAACTTGAGGTAGGAAATATTTAATTTGGCTTTAATTTTAATAGTACATGGCATGTACTTAATAAACCCTTATTTGCTGACTACTTATTTTGTATTTTTATTTGGTTTAAATAATTAGAACTGAGAGGGGAAAAATCTAGCAATCCAAATATGACAAATAGATCCCTTAAGAAACAATTTTATTAACTCCTAGTCCTCTGGTATTAGGCTTCTCTGTCATCAAGTACCAGTAACAAAAAGTCCAGAAGATTGTTCTTGAAATTCGTGGCTTCAGAAACTTAGAATTGGATAAGACCCCTAGACATCATCCAATCTAACTATTTAATTTTTATGAATAATGGTAGCAAGAGAGTTAAGTGACTTGTGTAAAGTCTTATTACTTGGACTTAAACAAAGAGCTTGAACTTAAACAAACATACTCTGACTTCAAATGCAGAGCTCTTTTCTATTGTATTATGCTACCTATTCTGTTTTTCTTCAATAAAATGCTTTATGTAAAGATTTTTAACTATGAAATAAAAAAGTTTTTTTGACCCTGTCTTTTATGACATTCATTTCTCAGAGTCATAGACTAGAGTAGGAAAGGGTCTCTGAAACCTCTCATTTTTCAATAAGATCCCTCTCCCTTGTGCCAAAGAAAAACAATGAAGTACAAGCATTGGTCACAGAGACCTTGTTTGACAATCTCTTATCGTGGTTCAGTTGTGTTTGACTCTTCATGACCCCATTTGGAGTTTTCTTGGCAAAGATACTAGGGTGATTCGAAATTCCCTTTTCTAGTTCATTTTATAGCTGAAGAAACAAAGGCAAATAGGGTTAAACAACTGGCCCAGGGTCACATAAGTCAGATTTAAACTAAGGAAGTTATGTTTTTTTGACTTTGGACCCAGTCCTCCAGCAGTGGCTTAGCTGCCACTTAGCTGGCCTGCTTTATAACAACTGACATTCAAAATTATGCCCTAGGATTTTCTCACTTTTCTACTATGAGAGAGAAGCAGCTTTGTTTCATTATATAATCTCCAGGATTTAGGATTAAAAAAAAAAATTTGAAGTTCAACTTTCTTTCAATGATTGTATTTATTTATATGGCTCTAGTCACTGCTATCATGTAACGTTATTTATCTTGTAAAATTTTTGTTTGAGTTCTTATCTTTTTATGTTTCTTGTAATTCTTCATATTCATCATTTCTTACTATAATATTCTGTTACACTCATTCTGTTTTCCCAGTTCTTTGGTCATAATAATAATTATTATTATTTTGGCTAAGGGAATTGGGATTAAGTGCCTTACCCAAAGTCTAGGAATTGTTAAGTGTCTGAGGCCAGATTTGAAGTCAATCTATACAAATTTTAAAAGAAAACTGACATCCCATAATCCAATCATTCACTCCCCCCCCCAATAATACTCATCTTTGTACTCCAAAAACTGATAGTATCTAATCTATATATGTACCCCCCTCCCCCCACAGATATATGTGGTATATGAGTTTGATTTCACTAAAGCTGGAGAGCTTTGTGTGTCAAATATAAGAATCAAAAAACTTTGTCATTTCATCATTAAAAGAGTAAATATTTAGAGAGAAAAAAAAATTAACTATGCTTTCCAGGTAAATTTTCTAACAAAAAACCCCATTCAATGAATTTTGTAAAGCAATTTTTCAACAAACTTATAATTTCATTAATATGGGCATTTCTGCCATCCATATACATTATACTAACCTTGAAGGCTCTTGGGGTGACATAGCTGTATTTTCCAGACCACATTTGCTTGATGAGCTCAGCATAAGATTTCGCTATTTCACCTCTCATTCCTAAGGGATTGTCAAAATTCAATTCTTCTTGATATTTATCATTGAGGAAATACTCAGTAAGAGGAGGAGTGTTGCTCAAACACTGCAAAAATCAAAATTGGTGACTTCAAGTAAAAGTAAACATAACCACACTTTTTAAAGAGATTTTACTATAATATACTGAGAGGAGCAGATATGTTTTTCTTTAATAATGTCCATATAGAAAGCTTTTAATAAGAATTTTAAGATTTTTAAAGCTTCTGGTCAAATAAAAAAACAAATAACTAATGCACCTTAACAATAATCCACCCAAATAATCCATTCTATGCTTCCAAATTTCAATTCAATTGCTTAATAAATAAAAACACTAAAGTAATATTCTGATCTTTTAGACTTAGAACAACCATTCTATTTCATTTTGATTTGGTAATAGAATATTTGTAAAACTTTTTAACTGTAGTAAATTACCTGTTAACTGAAAAAGAATAGTTCATTGTTTACTGCTCATTCTGTCATTTGAACTTGTAGAAATTGTTCTTTATTTAGTAATTCAGCAACTTGAAATAAGTTCTGACTGAGTAAGTAAAAATTATAGTCCCGTGGAAGCAAGATACATTGCTTTAAAGAATATTTGTTTCGTAACTACCAATTACTCAATCAAGTGTTCACAAAACCCCAGCTCTCTATTTGGCAAAAGAATGATAACTGCTGGTTCTGCCTGTGAGCTTAGCTGAGCCTAGTAAAACACACTGTCATTGAGAACTCAGGCCAGGTGCATTTTTACTCTCCCTAATTTCCTCAGATCCCAGCAATCCAACTTTCTTTTGGGGAAAAGCTGAAAACTGTAGACACATTTATTTACCTATTTCTTAAACCAAAATTAAATTATTTAATGGGTTAAAATATAACCATAAAAGCAAGCTTTTTCTTAATATTCAACCTCAAATTTCAATGATCATTTTTAATAGCTGACAATAACATATCATTTAACATCTATGTGGATAAAATGTTAAGTTTTTCTTTTTTTATTATACTCTTTTAGGCTCCACTTAATGCCACACAATGTATGTCACAGACAATGGACAAATGGATATTATCATGTAAGATACATTGCTTTAGTGAGAAAACTTGTTTTTGTGATTGTTGGAAAAACTTAAAAGCCAGTTGCCATTACCTATTTTTTGAGATAAATGACTCATTTTACTGTGAAATTTTATGTGTTAAATTTTTGATTACTTCTCACTTGGTTTAGTGTAAGAAAACAACTTAGACGAAAAAGGTTTAGATAACTTAATATTATAATCTAAATTATATACCTGGTTTATCTAACATTATTTGCTTAAAATTTCAACAGAAAAATGTTAGAAACTGACTTTACTAACTAAAAAACAATTATCGTGATGTTATAGCTGGAACCAAAAATATAACTTAACAAACATAGTCTAAGTAATTAAAATATCTATTTGGGGAGTGAATTGAGAGAACAGACTGGTTTAACAGGTAGCTTAAGTCCTCTTGCCCAGTCACAGTTAGAATTTCATATACTAAGTAGGATTTACTATTAGACAATTTATTTCATCAAGAAGTTGACTTGAGCAGTTTGGGATGGGCTTTGGAAACTAATCAAATGGCAAAGTGAATGTAAAGAGGGAGAAATGGAGTGGAAGAAGAATTTATGCAGAGAGATAAAGAGTTTCCTTTGTTGCTCCTGCCTATTCCCACTCAAAACCTTTAGCTATTCTCCAACTGATTTTTTTCCCTCTTTAATTTACAGAGTTAGCAATGAAAGTGTGGAGTCAAGGAAGATAAAAGAGGTTTAATTGTTACAACATACTAATATGATTCCATTTTTTTTTAATATACCAGGAATCTTTTAGATATCAAAAGAATATTTAAGTAAAAAAGCTAAGTTGTTAAAAAATTAAATAGCATTTATCTAAGTTTACTGTGCAGAAAATACTGTCCCAGTTCCTTAAGGAATTAAAAGAAGACATAGAAGTTCCTTTCTTTAAGGAATTAAGTTAATAGATATTATGGAGATAAGTCAACATAAACATGCATGCAAGAATACAAAAAAGCAGTAGTTTGGTATAGAGGAAAGAATGTTGAGTATGGAGTTAAGAAAGATAATGACTTGAATCTTTTATTCACTGTATGACCACAGGTAAATCCTAACTTTTAAACTTCAATTTCCTCATCTATAAAATGGGGGTTTATTAACACCTGCAATATTTATCTACTAAAGTTGTGAGGCTGAAATGAGATAATATAGTGTTGTGCCAAATTTAAAACACCATGTAAACATTGACTGTTTTTACTGTTGATAGACTCATAAAAGACCTTTCAAACCCATGGCCATCCACAGCAGGACTGAGATAAATAAATGTCTACATATTCATAACAGTAGAAAAAGAAGCTATGGGAAGAACAAATATGGTTTCCTCTTTCCCGCTATTCTCTTTACTTCTCTCCCTTTTCCAGTTTTGCTTCCACTTGTCTGCCTGCTCCTTTTTAATTTTGTTGATTCACGGCTATTCCATAAAGCTCTTTATTAGGATTTTTTCCAGCCTCTCACTAAATTCTCTCACTTGGTAACTTCATCACCTTGCAAGGACGTCATTATTTCTACACAAGTAATTTTAAACTCTATAGACCTAGTAGTCCTAGGGCTCCATAGGCCATCTAAAACTGGATGTTTTGTAGGCACCTCAAATTCAATATACCTAAACCAGAATTATCTTCACCTTAATACACTCCTTTCTTCTGAACTTCCCTATTTCAGTTAAAGGCATCAATATCTCCAGCCATCAAGGTTCAGAATCTTGGCATTATCCCTGATACTGAGTATCTAATCACTTAACAAAGCTTATGACCTTTAGCCCTATAACTTATCTTGCATCTGTTCTTAGTTCAGGCCCTCACTATTGAAATAACTGCCTGCACTATGGAAATAGCTTCATAATTTCTATCTTGTGTCATTCCTCTCAAATCTATCCTACATATAATTATCTATGCAATTCTTCTAAAGCATAAGTCTGACCATGACACTCTCCTCCTCGATAAACTTTAGTAAGTCTCTACCGCCTCCAGAATCAAACAAAGTCCTCTGCTTTCCTTTTAAACCCCTTTGAAACCTGGCTCCAATCAATCCTTACAAACTTATTCATCATTCCTCTTCCTACACTTAATGATCTGGCCAAATTGGATTTTGCTGTTCCTCACAAATGGCACTCTATATTCTATCTACATGGTTTTTACACTGCCAATTTTATCGTCTCCATTTCTATAATATTCTCTCTCAGTTCGAAGTGCCTTGTTTTCCTTCAAAACTCTCTTCAAGCATTACCTTCCAAATAAAGTCTTTCCCCAATTCTCCAGCTGCTACTGTTTTACCATCATTTTTATTTAATTTGTTCATACCTCTTTGTGTAATGTTTTATCTTCGTTGAGGACAGTTTCATTTCTTTCTTGCTAACCCCAATGCCTCACACTGCTTTAGGCAATAATAGGTACTTAAAAGTGCTTGTCTATCAATTTTTGGATCTGAAGTGATTAGAGTGACCAATTATGAGACGTTGATTGGTAGGATTATTTAAAAAATAGTATTTCATGAAGGGAAAATGATTTACCAAGTAGTTTTAGATCTTTATGGACAAGTAGATTTGCTTATATAGTCTTTGCTGACAAGCAGATTGGCTTACAAAGAATAAGAATACAAGTAAAAATTGCTGAAAAGGTGCTATAGACAAAGCATTTCATTCTATGAATAGATAGTATGTTCCAGGAGAGTAAGAATGGTTTGTGGATCAGTTAAAAACAAGAACTGCAAAGAATGCTAGAAAGTGACAAGTAGGTATATGTAGTCTGAAACACAGAGAAAGGACCAGGAAAGATGAGAAAAGCTAAGTGACATAATATGTTTTAAATTTTAATACATAAGCAATGTGGAGTCACTGTTAGGTTTTTTAAAAAGGGGGAGAGAAATTACACCCAAGACATAACTTGTTCTTATGAGCTGTTTGGAACTGGAGGATAGTAACTGAAGACAGATTAAGTAGATCATAAATAGGTCTATGGGAATAAGAAGGGGGGAGGATCTCAGCTTAAATGCCTCTTTTTGCAAAGAAATTTTTCCTAATTCTCTTCTTTCCTTTGAGATTGGCTGTATATACTGTAAATCTTTGATGTAGATGGTTATTTGCATTTTGTCTCTCATTAGAATGTGACTTCCTAAAGGCCAAAGAGTGTCTTTGTCTTTCTTTATACCTTTGCAAGTATCTATTATATTACTAAGCTATTCAATAAATTCTTGCTGCCTTGAGAAAAATGAAAAACCTATAGTTTGGGGCTATGGCAATACATTTGTTTTATATATGTCTAGCTATGGGGTAACAGAAATGGAGTTGCCTTGTGAGTTAAGAAGAAAAGGATATGATTATGTAGACAATGTTCAATATTAGTGATGCTGAAAAAGATGAGCAATAGCAAATCAAAACAAAAATGAATAACAAAGATATCAAGAAAGTAATAAAACTATACTGGTCCTTAAATGAAGTTTAAGAAATCTGTTAAGAAAAATAAGATACACATTATATTAAAGACAGTAGAAGAGTCAAGAATAATAAGAGAAAAGGCTGCTGAATTTGAGTAGAAGGGAGGCTTTGATCTTCAGCAATAGTAGAAATTCAATAACTTCTGACAGAAATAAACTATGGCTTTGAAAAAAATAACTTACTATCTCTTTGGATCGCTTAGGAAATATTTAGCATACCACCACTCTACTTCCTCAAGGTTGTTAGGCAGAATAAAAAATAGAAAGGAAACTCTCAGGTTTGCTTTTACTAAAAGATAGTAGTAATTGTAAAATGCTAAAGTAAGTGTAATCCACCTTCTAAAGTAGATGGAAATTGCTGATCTAAATTATCTTATGGGGGAAAAAAAATTCGATCTTATTTTTAAAAGTTTGCCCTTTAAATAGATATATCTTATTAAAAAATTATTTGTGGAATCTATTAAAAAATTATTTGTAGACACTGAGATTGCACAATTTCACTTGGAAAGCTGTTCTAATTAATCTTTTTTGTCCAAGATGGTTCCCTCCTGTCAAATAAATCTCTTTTTCTTGAAATTTAAGTTACTTAATTTTTAAGTAACATTTTTAAAACATTAAAAATATCTACCAAAGTTAAACAATCCAAATTCCTTATCCTCCCCCGCCCCCATTCTCTTTAATCACTATATCCAACATCAGAAGTGTTGACAGTCCCAAGAATATTTTTTCTACCCCTTGATGAGAGTGGACAAAACAAGATGATAATTTAAAGGATGGGGATAAGTTATTTATTTGATGCTATTTTGATTGCTTCTTTTTGTATAGGGATAATGCTTTTTATACTGTCAATTAATTGGCTTATTACTTCAAAATAAATTTTAATGTCTGAGAAATGTTTCTTTTTCTCTTTCCTAATCTAAATATATTCTTTTGATTTTTCAGATAGTTAATTAAATTTATTTCTTTCCAACTACCTTTTCTATTTATCACTATATTCAGTTTATATTAGGCTTCCAGGATTTTTTCCTGTTACTTGTCACTTGCTTTTGAGAAATATTCAAAGCAGTTCATATTCAGTTTATTTGCAGTCTCAGTTCTTATACCTCCTACTCTTTTAAGGGTAAAGGCGTCAGCTTTTGAAATATGGTGAAGTACAAAGGCCAAGGGCTCTGAAGTTTAAGCACTTGTGTAAAGATCCCAATTCTACTTACTGCCTAAATGACCACCCTGACTAGTCATGAACTCTCTACATCCTAGTTTCTTCATTTGCAAAAGTTTTCTGGGACTGGACTACAGACATAATGCAATCTGATGGTTATTACTGTCTCCCACCTTCTGCTATGCATGTCCTTCGAGAGTAAATTCAAACATGAACATTCTCATGTCTGGTCGTAACCTCCACAAACCTCCACATCTCAGTGACTGTAAATTCTTATAGAACATCATCCAAACTGCCTTTAAAATTATTTATTTCTCATTCCATCCCCCTCAGTTCTCACAGTCTAAAGTCCCAAACCAACTCCACTCAGCCCTTCCACTGTGCCATCTGGAATGCATACTTGATAGGAAAAGTTATTTTCTTTCACATTAAATCTTTCCCTCTCTCAGTCTTCCCCATTCCCCACTGATGACACAGTGTCTCTGGCCATCCTTTCCAATACTAGCTGAACTTTCACTCAGTCTCCTTGGCTCATTGATTGAGACTCTCTATTCCCCATTGCCACTTCCATGTTCTTCCCTCTTCTTCATCACTCAGCAACCCCTCTTCCTTTGAGATTCACACTACTCATATCTACCACTCAATCAAAATCTTGGTAGTTGTCACCTACCTTGTTTTCCTCAATTTTTTGATACCTTGGCTCACAATTTTTCTTTCCTCCTCCAATTCCTGCCTTTCTATGAGGCCATATACATTGATTCTCCCTCTAATACTTTAACCACTCAACCTAATCGCAGCCACACACAAAGTCATCGTGTTTCTGATCTTATTTACACTCAAATTCATTTCTAGGACATTTCTCTTTTTCTCTCCATGTTGACCCTTTGGTCAACCAAATCAATTCTAGCCTCCTTATCATATTTCTGATAATATCTTATATTTGTTGCTTTTGCTCCAAAACATATGCTGCTGAATAAAGGTGTGGAGAAAAATCATACCACCATTCAGACTGGGTCTACCACAAATGCATGTTACATTCTTAACTGGGCCCTCACTACAGCTAGGCAACCCTAATTCTACCACCCTTCTCAACTCACTCTCCTGTTCTCCACAGAGGCTCTTCTTTAATATATCCCCTTCTCTCCATTAACAGTGTCACCACTTTGATGGGGGTCTCAATTTCATGTCTTGGTTAGTGCAGTAGCTGATGGTGGATCCTGACTGCTTTTATTCCTTGTGTCATGGAGATAACTAGGATCTTAAAGCCTGGGACAGCAGAGTAGAAGCGCTGGGGGAGTTTGAAAGGCAGGCTTAGCACAAACTTAGTACAAACTGTTAAGTCTATTCTCTGAGGGCAAACTTTGTGAGGGCAGGTGGGGCTCATCTACAGGTGGACTTGTCTGGGCAGCAATAGAAACTCTTAAAGGCTGTTTACCAAGTCAAATATGAAAAGTGGCAAACTAAGAGAAGTACACAGTACTTTTAGTTAGGAGGGAACTTGGAAATAGTCTAATCTACGACTTCATTTTACAGATGAGGACATGAAGATTTAGAAAAACGAAGGGATTTCTAGGATACTAAGACATAGGAAGATAGATAAATGTTATAGCTGGGATCTGAAATAAATTTTTTGGCTTCACAATTTATTATTCTTATCAGCAGACTATGAGCATTCCTTTAGTTTATAAGTAGCTTTATATTTTATGGAATAATTAAAGAAAAATGAGTAGTTGTAAAACAAAAAAATTTAAGATACTCTTTAGAGGTTTGAAAAGATCAGTTAAAAACATATAAAAAATAAACTTAGAAGAGAGATAGAAAAAATTGGCTTAAACAGTGACTTTATAAATCATTTGGGAAAGATAAGGCAGGGACATTTTTGCTTAATAATAATGATCATCACTCACAGTTTGCCATATTCTCTCTTAGTTTATAAAATTAAAATGAAATTCTAAAAATAATATAGTCTTTTTAAATCAAAGTAAACACAGGTATATTTTACTTTGCAAAAAGTTTTCAACTAAAAATAGGGACTAATAACTTTTAATAATTGTCATTCATGACCCTGGGGCAAGTCATTTAACCCCAATTGCAAGGCCCAATTCAGCAAAAAAACAAAAAAATTGTCATATCTTTTGTTTTTGTCACCTTAATTTCTGAGTAGATTTCTCCCTCCCCAATAAGCCATCTTTTGTAGCAAAAAAACTAAAAAAAACTAAAAAAAAAAAACTAAAAAAAAAAAAAAAAAAAAAAAAAAAAAAAAAAAAAAAAAAAAAAAAAAAAAAAAAAAAGAAAAGCAGTTCATCAAAACTAATCAACCAAGCCTGACGGTACATATATGCAATGTCACAAACACAGTTCTCTACACCTCTACAAAGAAGGTAGGTAAGTACATTGTCATGAAATAATACTAAGCTATGGCAATGCACAAATTATGTCTGTAATAATTAAATTCAAGAATTCATCTAAAAACACAAGTCACTGTTTACATCAAAAAAATGAAAGGCAAGGTCTATTGAATTTCTTTTAGATGTCCTCATTGATTTTTCATTAGATCCATTGTCTACTTTTTATTGGCCTATCTACTTTCTTCTAAGTTCTGAACAAAAACCAATGTCTATTTTCAAAGTTATAAATACATACTTGGCAAAATCTGTCTCAACTGCATATGAAACAAAAAAAAAGTCCTGCTGCTAACAAAGTGATTTTCTTAGCTTTCTGAAAGAAATTGGTTGTTTTCAATCAAGAAGCTATAACCAATGATTTATCTTTTAGGCACAAATAGTTACCTTTAAATACCAACACTCAATTTTAAAGGTCAATTTCTGATGACTTAAAAGGCTGCTTGGAATCAAGCAGATATGGGATCAAGTCCTGTCTTTGTTCTGGGTGCAACCCTGGTCCAAATTACTTAACCTTGCAGGATCCTAGGCAATTTTCCAAAACAAACTATAGCAGAACAGGTACATTGGTGGAAGGAGTTTTTATATCAGGACCTTAACTCCCCCAATTGGTGAAATAATAGTCAAAATGACAACAAAACAATGAAAAATCAATCCAAAGGAGTGTAGTTTGTCCAAAAAAAAATTAAAAAAAAAAATAAAAAACCACACATATCGTTAAAAAATTACTAATGTGAGACATACCTTATTATGCTTATTATGTATAGGTCTATAAAACCCAAATGCTTGAATGTAGACACTGGACATAGCAAGTCCAGTTTTCATTAACAAACAAATCATAAAAGTTTATAAAAGTAAGTCTAAATCAAATTTTCCTACTTTTGCCCTAGAAATACTATTATATCAGAAAATTATATTACAATGTAAAGTTTCAGTAGAACATTCAAGCTTTCCCTTTTCAACTTTGTTGTACAGACTGAAAGACAATTTGTACAAATCCAAAGTCACAGTCTCTAAAACCACCATGAAACCAATCTTTTTTTTAAAGTTGCATATAATGGCTCATTTTTAGCACAACATCACACATAAAAAAATCCATAGAACAATGAATACAGTCCCCGAGGAAGGTTAGCAAACAACAATTTGTAATTGTATTATTCTTGAGTTTTTTTTCCCCTTAAACAATCATGTTTGTTACAGAAAATCTTTACACAAGTCTTTTATATTTATAGTGACAATTTCCACTTACTGGGTTGTTTGACACTATGTCTTACCCTAGTTAAAAACCCCATGCTCAGATAACCAAACAGAAGTATGAAAAAACTTCCTTGAAATTATCACAAGAAGGCATATAAGCTACTTTCTTAACTAGAATTCTTTTTCAAAGCAGTTTCTAAATCTCTACAAAAAGAAAGATGATCTCTGGTCTTCAATAACATGGGCAAGGTACAGTTACTTATACTAAACACTGTATCTTTTTATAAATTTTAAAATAGTTCAACTGAATTAAACTGAATGGTGAAATGAAGAGAACAGTGAAATCTAAGAAACTGACGAACTACATTTCAGTCTTGGTTCTCTGATTCAAACTATGTGAACCCAAGAAATAATTTAGTTCCTCTCTTGGCCTTAACTTCAAAAATGGAAATGTAAAATTGGAATAACTGCAATATTAACTAGATAGTTCTGAGAATTGTCAATGTATACGAAAACTATAAGGCATTATGCTAACAAACAGTATTATTGATTAGGCAATAAGTTTTGTGTTAGGTTGAAATTCATACAATTTTTCTGAACCATTCTTTATTATTGATAGTAAATTTATTTAGCTGCCCTAAAAGAAAATTCAGACTAACATCTTTACAAAAGATCAATTTGCTGTACAAAGATTACTAGATCCTACAACTACCACTATAGGAGATAATGGCTATAAAACAATGTAACTGAAATTAAATTTAACAAACATATTTAAGTAATTGAAAATACTTTACTCTAGAACATTCAAGAGATGATAAGCAGTAGGCAGGAAAGCTATATACCACTGTTTTGAAGAAAGATTTGGCCTTGAAGGGCTCAATTTTGGGGTCATCTGCAGGGTAACAGTGGTGAAACCCAGAGGAGCTGAGGAGTGTTATAAACTTACAATAGTTTTCTTGGAGGGGTCTGTTTGTATATGTATGTATGTGTGTGTGTGTGTGTGTATGTATGTATATATGTGTATATATATATATATATATTCCAACAATTTTGCTGTAGCTTAAAGCTTAAAGGGTTATTTTTTCTAATTGTATTCAATTTGCAACATTCTTTTGAATATTCTCAATGGTGGCAAATCTTAAGGCCAAATGATCAATGTAATTTTGGAGTAACATCTGCTAAGTTAGATAACACTATTTTTGGTTAAAATAATGATGACAGCAACAAGGACAAAGATATAACCATAAAGTATGCACAATGATTTTGTTTGGTGCCTAATCCACAATTTCAAAATATTTTGTGCAATGTTAACATTGAAATAAGTATACAGACTCATAAAATGAATCAGAAAGAAGAGACATTTTGATGTATAAGTCCGGTTAAAAACAACAAAAGTCTCATTCATTTCTTGACAGTCATTCATACCTTTAAGGTATGTTCTTTTAAATAGGTTTAATTGGAACCAAGCTAAGACACAGCCAAAACCTAGAAGTGGTGAAAAATTACCTATGCCTGTTATAGATCAGAAGTCAAAGTATTATAAGATATAATTTGTGGTCCCAACAAGAGCTTTGGATGAAGTGTCTTCTAAGAAGTTGATCTTCTACTCTAGTTCTCTCCTGTTAACATATATTTTTCAGATTAATAATGGTTGGCAGAAAAAGTTTAGGTTGAAGGATTGGGTCTGAAGATTAGCAAGACAAAGAAGGGCATTATGGGGAAAGCCAAACGCAAAGTGATGTTGATTCAGAATGCCAGGGTGGAAATGGAAGGTACAAAGACAAGTATGTTTATTCTGTAATTCTTTCTGTTGGTCCATGATAACTAAATTAGATACTATTGACAACAAAGACTGTACAAATGAAAAGTAACAATGAAACCTAAAACTGAATAAGTTCTGTGCTAAAAATCTGGATAACAAAAATTAAATCTGAATTTAATGCAGAAAGGTATTTTCTTGAGGCCAGAGACTATTCTGGTTTTGGCTTTGCATACTTGGATCTAAGAACAGTATATGGAACACAGCAGATGCTTAGTAAATGCTAATTATTGTTTAATTCAATTTAATTCAGATTGAGGACAAGATTAATAACTTTTTGGGGTATGGAGAGAAGTCAGAAGAAAGTTACAATAACTGATATAAGAGAAGTGGAAAAGATTTAAGGAATCAGAAAAACAAATTCTGGAAAAATTTCAATTTGTTCTCCTAACACACTAAAGTTCAATTGAACAAAACACTCCAAGAACAATTCTAGGATAGAACAGTTAGAAAGCTTAGGCTCTATATAGATCTAGCTTCATCAATGACTCAGTGTATGATCACACTGATGAACATAATTATTTAACCTCATTCTGAATCAATTTCACCACCTGTAAAATGGTAAAAATAGCACCTGGCCTACCTACTTCACAAAACCAATGTGAAAAACCCTTGTATAGCTGGACATAGTAGCAAAAACCTGTGATCCATGATCACTGGAGAAGTTAAGGCTGACAGAGATTGAGTTCAAAAGTTTCGAGCTTCCATAGGACAAAAGCTAATTCTATGTTTGCACTGTCTGGCTCCAATGTGTTGGGGACCCAGGAGTGGGTGGGGCACAAAAGAAGGGGTATACCATTATTGCTTAAGGAAATGTGAAGTGGTCAGAAATGGAGCATGTCAAAGGTTCCATGCCAATTAGCAGTGGAACTGGGCCTAGGAGGGA
This sequence comes from Sarcophilus harrisii, assembly GCF_902635505.1. Lineage (NCBI taxonomy): Eukaryota > Metazoa > Chordata > Mammalia > Dasyuromorphia > Dasyuridae > Sarcophilus > Sarcophilus harrisii. The sequence goes on from NC_045430.1 coordinate 76,835,467, forward strand.
CTACCACAGCCTAGGTGAAACAGGAAGATCTACTTATCTCCAAATCAACACTGTATATAATCTTACACATACTATACGCACACATATGCTTTAAAGCTCTGTACATTTTAAACATCAAGATACAGATTTAGAAATGCTCCTTTTATGTAGCTATTTCTATAATTTCTAACAGAAGTGTCATGATGCTTGAGAATTAAAAATACTTTAATATAGTTTTTCTGCAGAAGGGAAATAATTTTTGAGCAACTGACCTAAGAACTTCTAAGAAAAGTAATTGGAAAAAAAAGAAAAAAATTATTTTAAGGATATGACATGAATGCTCCTTGCAATCATCAACCTGGAATAAAACAAGTATTTCAATATTCTAATAGAAAACTTTTCTAAAGAAACAAAAATCTTAACAATGACTCTTCTGTTAAGTAGTTGAACATAAATAGAAGAGGCAAAGTATTAAAAAAAAAGAATAAATATATAATTAAGCCACTGTTTAATGGTTAATTCCTCTTTATGACATTTTCCACATAAAACTTTCTACCTTGATCTTAGCACTGAATATGATTTGAATACTCTAAATAGAAATGATATATGTTTTCTTTATTCTTTTATTACATATGAAGAAGTAAAACACAGTTTTCCCCTTATACACACATACAAAAATACACACAACATACATAAATCTTATTATTCTTATGTAGTATACTATACATTTCTTTTACTAAATACATTCTGACTTATATGACTGGATTTACAGTGCTCTGGTCTCTGCTTTACAATTCTCCCATAAATTCTATATCCACTTTTATTCGTGGATTCAAATATACTTCTATTATATAACCAAAACTCAAATCTTTAACACCATCATATTTCAGGAAATGAGTAATTAATAGCCATCCCAATAATTTGTAATGAATCTGGAATTTCCCCAGTACCTGGAAAATAGTCAAAGTAATCCCCTTCAAAAAGAGAAAGTTGTCTTTTGTAATGCTGAATATGAACCACTCCCTTTCTGTTCAGGTGCTCCAGAAGCCCAATTCTCAAGTGATCATTGTATGCTCACTATTTTAGTAAACCGGTAACTAGAACAGGAAAGAAAACAAACTTAATTTTTGATTACCTAAAGCTTTTGAATGAGTTGAGTAACTCAAACTGATCAAAATGAAATAATCTCTCACAATCCTTGGGGGAAGGGGGAGAAATCTTCCCACTGATAATAAAAATGAAAACCTGATCTAAATTAAAAGGTAATCACTTAGATTTGATAAAACAAAACCCAACAATTCTATGATTAAAAGCAAAATCTTCCTCCCCCTCCCCCGGAGTTTAAAGGGGATGGAAGGATGAAGAAACATTTTCAGATCTGACATCTCAGTAACATTTCCATGAACTGTCTTTCTAAAGTGTCATGGTAACAGTAGTCTGAAAAGCTGGTGTACTCTAACTTGAAGGTCCCGTATTATTTGTGTAATGAAATAAGGGAGGGAATAAAAGAATCACAAAACCTAAGTCTTTGCTTGATAAGGAAACCATAAAATCATTACAGATAGTTCTGTGCCACAACTTTTTTTCTTTAAAATTATTTTTTTAGGAAAAAAAAATCTGAATAAAATTTTAATATTCAAATTCTTCCTCAAAGTTTTGAGTGCAAAGCCATTTGTAGCACCATTTCGTATTGTACCTCTCTCCTCCTTCCTCAAAAGAAAAGTAAAATATAAGTGGAGACTAATCCTCTTTCATTTTACTTTTACTATGATTTTCTACAACAACTTACCAGATTAAGAGTATGGAAAGTACTATTCTTAAGAATTATGTAATCAGTAAAGTTTTAGAAACATGACTTTGATGATCAGGCAAAAAGATTTTGCTATTTTCATGTATTAGTATAGTATAGCTGTGAACTCCCCCCCAAAATATTCATGCTATTTGTAATGATTAAAAATCCTATACCATAACAATATTTATCTAATTTTGTTTTCTGATATTTTTCATCACTCAATGGCTTTGCTAATAATGGGAGTAGTTGCAGAGGAGTTTTTCACACTAAAGACATTTTTTAGTGTGATCTTAAAAAATTCATTTGTAAGGCTGAGTTATAAGAACTCTAAGTTCATCCCAAAGATAACTGCCAGGTTTTACACATGAAGGCCCTATTCATCAATATAGTAATCTAAACCAAACAATGATGATTATATAAATTGATGAATGGAGACAAAAGTTCTAAATGTACAAATACTGTGATGGAGTCACTTATTGTACAATATTGATTAAACTAGTCTAAAAGGCAAGGTGTTAAGAAAACATCATCAGCAAGAAAGTTTTATGTAGGCTGTGACTCAAATTAAATTCTAACACTAAGAATACATCCAACCACTCTGGAGAGCAATTTGGAACTATGCTCAAAAAGTTATCAAACTGTGCATACCCTTTGATCCAGCAGTGTTACTACTAGGCTTATATTCCAAAGAGATCATAAAGAAGGGAAAGGGACCTGTATGTGCACGAATGTTTGTGGCAGCCCTCTTTGTAGTGGCCAGAAACTGGAAACTGAGAAGATGCCCATCAACTGGAGAATGGCTGAATAAATTGTGGTATATGAATATTATGGAATATTATTGTTTGGTAAGAAATGACCAGCAGGATGACTTCAGAAAGGCCTGGAGAGACTCACATGAATTGATGCTGAGTGAAATGAGCAGGGCCAGGAGATCATTATATACTTCAACAACAATACTATATGATGATCAATTCTGATGGACCTGGCCATCTTCAGCAATGAGATGAACCAAATCAGTTCCAATGGAGCAGTAATGAACTGAACCAGCTACACCCAGAGAAAGAACTCTGGGAGATGACTAAGAACCATTATATTGAATTCCCAATCCCTATATTTTTGCCTGCCTGCATTTTGGATTTCCTTCACAGGAGAATTGTATAATATTTCAGAGTCCGATTCTTTTTGTACAGCAAAATAATGGTTTGGTCATGTATACTTATTGTGTATTTAATTTATACTTTAATATATTTAACATCTACTGGCATCCTGCCATCTAGGGAAGGGAGTGGGGGGAAGGAGGGGAAAAATTGGCACTAAAGGTTTGGCAATTGTTAATGCTGTAAAATTACCCATGCATATAATTTGTAAATAAAAAGCTATTAAAAAAAATTCTAACACTAAGTATGAAATCCTGACACTGCAATAGTTTTTGAAGATTTTTTTTCAGTAACATAGTCAATTATGTATTTCTAAAACATTCTATTATGTAAGCCTATATTTAAAGCAATAAAATGGTTTTGTTCTACTTCCAAGTTAGTATGATGTTCCAATGACTTTTCAATTTTAAATCACTGTTATCTAAAGCAACCTGTCTGTTTATTCTCTTGTTAATGAGTATTACTGCCTAGGGCCTTAAGAACTTTTGTTTTTACTTCATATGCCCTTTTACTAGAAATCTTGATCAGCCCCCTTTGGGTTCTAGTACCATCTTCATGCAGATGCTTTCAAATCTAGATAAATCTAGAATCTAGACATTCTAACTCTCTTTAGATTATCAGTATCTATTAATTATCTGCCTACCAATTATCTTCTCTTGAATGTTTTAGAGAGAGAGAGAGGATTTCAAGCATGACATTTCAAAGCAGAATCATTACCTTCTCTTAAGAACTTGCTGTTGAGGGCATCATAATGTCTAGATACCTGGGCTCAAAACCTTGGAGTCATCTATGACTCTTTCCCAAATTTTAGTGGTATTACATCTCTCACAATCACCCTCATTCAAGGCTCTTTGCTATTGCCTCTCTCATGTGATACTCTGACAGCCATTCTATTTTTATAGCTTCTTAGCCTTACAATAATACTCTTCTCCATTAGGAATCCTGCCTCTCTAGTCAAACTGGACTCCTTCATTTCCATAAATTACTCCATTTTTCTCAGTTTTACACATTTGCACAAAACATTCCTTAATTCTGGAATGTACTCTCTCCTCACCTCAGAATTTCCTTTCTTCGAGAGTAAGCTCAAATAATATCTTCACCTTTGTGAAGTCTTTCCTAACTTCACCTTCATATTGTTTTCCAAACGCCATCCCCTGCCATCTGTCTCCTTTTCTGAATTTTCTTGTATTGCATTTCCTTCTGTACATCTCCATTTTCCCTAATGGAAGTAAGCTTGAGAGTGGGAAAAGTTTCATGTTTGTCTCTGTATTCTCTGTGCCATCACAGTACCATACGTATAATAGGCAGTTAATATAAATTTAATCTGACTAAAACAAACAAACAAAAAAAACCCAAGTAGTTTTGTTTGTATAGAAATGATAAAAGAAAAAAAAAAGATAAAAGCAAACTCTATTAAAAAAAGTGTCAATATAACAATTCTGAGAAGTTCCCAAATGCCTTTTTTATACTAATGGTGTGACTTCACGCTCTACTTTCTAATTGTGTAATGAGGAAGGCATCACTGGAAAAGATTTATAAATAATTCTTGAGGGCAGGGATTATGCTATGTACATCTCTATCCATATGCCACTCTATCTTTTCAGCCATCTCACATTCAACATGTGTCACTCAGTATATATATATATATATAGATGGAATAAAATGAAAAAGCTTTTCATTATAATCTAAGGTTCTAATAATATTTAGTGATTTACTATATCTATACAAGTCTATTATAATTTGAACCAGGGTCTAGGGTGAGACTGTTTCTCAATAATAATTAACAGAAAGAAGAGGATGAATACAAACAGAGAAATATTTTAAAGATATGGAAATCAAAGAGATCATTGCAATCAAAAGGATTCCATGATATAATAAAATTTCCCATTCTATAATTTTTCTAATAAACTATAAAGTTTATGGAAAAAAATCTGCATTAGAAAAGGGACTTGAGGACATATCCAGAAATGATGATATAATACAAGTAATTTTTAAAAATGCATGAAATAATGTGCTAGGATTCTGAAATTTCAAAAGAGAAGTTGGAAAAATGTTTCAAGCAACAGTTGTTCCCCTAATATAAATTTAGCAAATAACTTCCTAAATATATCACTTTGAAGGAGACAATATTATCATTAGATTATGTAAACTCTGAAATTCTTACTGCAAAACTTGTAATTATGTATATTTATAGCTTATGTTACAGACACATATGATATTTTGAAATATTTATATGATGATAATCAAAAAATGTAGCATTAAAGTGATTTTATGAAGCATTCAGCTAAACCTTCTCATTCTGCTGGTTATGAAATGTGGATCAAGAAAGGATAGTGACTTGTTCAAGGTTATCTAAGTAAAAATAGGATTCAAGTTAAGGTCCTCTAACTCAAGATTCATTTGTCTTCCCTACTACTTAGGTATTAATGTAAAAACATCTTACAAAATTTACATATTTTTATATTCAGTTGCTACACCCCTTCAGTCTTAGACCAACAAAAGCTGATTATTATTTTCTGAACCAAAAAAGTATTCAAATTTTAATCTAAACCTAACCATTAAGTCTTAATGTAACCAGGTCTTCCGTTAACTTGTATGACTTTCCTTAACCAGAGTCACAGTAAGACTTAACCTCTTCTATAAAATGAATATATCATTGATATCATTTCATAATATCCTTGTGAAAATGAGATAAAAAAATGTGAAAAACTTATAAAGAGTCAAAGAGTATAAAATAGTATTAAATAGAAATAAATTAATTAGAAGTTGGACTTTTGGTAATAATTCATAATACATTTTGTGTATTTTATTTCAACACAGCTGAATGTTGGCATATTAGGGACAAAAATTCTGTACTATAGCTTAATTAGAAAAATCACTTCAAAGAAGCAATTGATTACAATAGATTCTGGGACACTATATAATATATATGAATCTGTATTATATTAGGATAAATATTCATATTAAGCATTTGACAATATGATTTCACAATCTTCCTTCTAGCTCTATTTCATATTATTACTCCATTCACGTACTATGTGTTCAAGTCGAATTGGATTGTTCAAATCAGTTGTTCCCTGAACTTGATATCTTTCACAGAAAATGCATATGCAAAATTGCAGGAACACTTTGTTGCTTGTCTGTTGCAGACAAACTAAGAAAAGATATTATAGAAGTTTATTGCATGAAGCAAGAAGCATATTTGGAAAATCATTTCTACTCACACAGAATAAAGTGCTTTTTAGATTTAGAACCCATTGATTTTTAAAACTGAAAACTAAATGGTGAAAAATGTTTGCAAAAACTGGATTAACAACGAAAATTTCATTTTTTGGGTAACTATCATCTTTAAAACAGATTAACAACGAAAATTTCATTTTTTGGGTAACTATCATCTTTAAAACAGGCAAGCATAAAAAAGCCATCAAAACAAAAACAATAACCCAAGCCCATCTCATATCAGTACCACATATCCGGCTCCCTAGGCATAAAGTCAATATATAGCCAACTAATCCTGCGACTAGACCCAGATGGCTCTGCAGGGGAAAGTGAGACAGGTGACCTTGCCCAGCCCTCCCACAAGCAAATCTATTTCACTAGCATGTCACAGTCCTCTTTGAGAATAAAAGAATCACCAACATTTCCATATAAATTTATAATATGATACAATGAATATTCATATCAAGGAACTCTATAATCTGGTTTCAACCTTCCTTATGATTTTATTTCATTCATGTACTTTTTGTATTGGACAAGTAGTTATTCCTTGAACTCAATATCCGATCTGCTAGTAGTTTTCACAGGTAATTATGCTTACCTGGAATATAATCTCTTCTTATTTTTGCCTTTCAGAATGTTTCTTCTAGGAGCAGATCAGAGGTTGTTCTTTTTTTTATTCTCCTTAGAAGAATGTATTCTTTTTTCTTTTGAAATATTCTTAGATTATTTTATTTGGATTTCCCCTTCATCCTATGTCATTTAAAAAATCTTTAAAATTTAAAAAGACTACCTTAAGGCCAGCAATGTTCCTTGGACACAGCAGGTGTTTGACAAATGTTGATGGATTGAAATTAATATCTGGAATTTTATATTGAGGAAGTGAATGAACTTTAGTGATCAAAGGAGTAATGATTTTCATTCTAAACATTCTAGTTAATCAAGATATTAATCCTTTGTAATATACCAGATACTGATGCCTGATATTCACTTAAATTAAAAGCAGTGGTGTGAATATGAAAGGAAAAATGCAAAATTCTCAAACAAATGACATATGCATAAAATGACAATTTAGCATGTTGTATTTGGTTTCCATATTAAATAAATTTGTTCTCTTATGGTTAGAAGAACTTTGAGGAAATAGTTAACACGTGCTTTTTTGCTTTAAACATTTTTCTACAAGAAATCCTAACAATATTCATTACAAATATATTCATTGTAATATGAATTCTAAACAGTATGTATTTTGGGATTATTATTAAATATCGGCTTACAGATGTCATATCTAACTCTGGTATCCAAATTCAGAGAAAGGCTTTTATTTCTCTTCAAAGTATTACTGTTCTTTATGTTGCTCTTTTTGTTTTAGGTCCAACATAAAACTGGTTTTGAAGAAATTTTTTTTAATGATTCAAAATATTGGCAATAAAAAAGGGAAACAATTTAAAATTATTCTTTTAGTCATGTTATATGGCTGGAAGACATGGAATACTCAGTACAATACCTGTAGAACTGAAAGTGAATTATCAGGTGAGAATAAAAAGGCTCATGGTGGGAGTAAGTTGTAACACTACATCAAAAAGTAATTACAAAGGAGAACCAGAAGGATGTGGTCAAGAGAGATATTAGTGAAAAAAAGGGGATTGGTTAAATGGAATGATTAATGAACATAAGTGCTACTGGTATTCTTATGATGTTGAGAAAACAAGAGATTAGGGCCTCTGGCAAGTTGGGTGTCCCAGCTACATGGAGAATTTATAGAATATAACAGGCATGGATGGGTGGCAACTTGAAGGGAGTAAACATATTGATTTGGTCAAAGACTGTTAGTATTTAAAAATGAAACCAACATGAGAGATATTATCAATCTGGAGGAACAATATGGCATAGATGTGGAAAGAACTACTGGGAGATGGAATCAAAATGTAAATTTCCCCCTTTCCCTAAAAAGGCATCAGACTGAATCCTGATGAGGAAATCCAAGAAAAAAAAAATCATTTCTACTCCAAGTGAGGACTGGGAGACACAAAGACACAAAGAGAAATCTTTAAATGCTAAAGTCAAGGTTAGGTCAGGAGCATAAGAGGTTGTCCTAGCGCAAAGATGGGACAGTGTGCTGAGAAGGAGCAAGTTCAAGAGCAAGCAGCAATGGTATGACTCATTTCATATTTCAAGAACAGAGCAGGATCTCAGGTCTTTCTTCTAGCTCAGAGTGAAAAACCAAGGCAGGAATCTTAGAACTAAGGGATTCTTAAGTTCTGTCACACTTATCCAGCAATGCTGCCCATATGGAGAGATGATGTTCAATCTCTGAATCTTATCACTATCAGAGTTCACAGAAGGAGTCTAGCGGTTCTATTTGATGACCTCAATAAGAGAAGGGAAATGGGGAAAATGCACTGGGGGGGAGGAGAGGAGGGATGGGGGGGGATGTGAAGGGAAGAGGGAAAGGAAAAGAAAATTAAGTAATACAACTATGCAAGCAAAGAAGAAAGGGGAAGAGTAGCAACTTAAATATTATTCTCATCTGAACTGCTCAAAGAAAGTAAGAGCATACATACAGTTGAGTACAGAAATACATTTCATTTAACAAGGAGTAAGAGGAAAAAGGGGTAATTAGAGGGGGGATAGATTAAAGAAGACATTAGCCCTAAGCAAAACAAACTTTAATTAAGGACGTATTCTTCTTTTTGAGGTGGCAAATAATGGGAATCTGAAGGAGTGCCCACATCATTTATAGAAAGGATAAACAAGTTTTGGGACACAAATGTGACAGAATACTTACTGTGTATTGAGGAAGAAGCTAGTATTGGAAAAATCTGAAAAGACTTGTGCAGTCTGATGCAAAGTAAAGTGAACTGAACCAAGAGAATCAATTTATACAATGACAACTATGTAAAGAAAAAAACTTTGAAAGAAATAGGAACTCGATCAATAAAATGACCAATCACACTTCAAGAAGACTAATGATGAAAGCATAATATTTTACTCCCGAGAGATAAGGGACTCAAAGTACAGAAAGGGATATATCAATGTTATCTATATTTATATAGAAATGGCCAGTGTGGAAATTTGTGTACCTTGACTATTTGTTTTTCTTTCATTCTCAATTGAATAGGCACTGAGGGTAGGGTGATTAGGTAGTATTTGGGTGGGAGGCAAAAAAGGCATAATATAATAAAGAGCTCATTTATTTTGAATATAATATCCATATTATAAATAAAAACAAATGAGCGACTGGATTAGGAATTCAGTTTTGACTTTGGAGTTCTGACCTGGATTCAAGACCTATCTCTAACAAATACTATCTATGAAACCCTGAATAAGTTTCTTAACTTCTCAGTTAGTGGTACAACTTTCTAAAGGTATTAAGTTACTAATGAGCATGGATAAAGTTTAGTTCCTCTCAAGGTTTTCCTACACCAATGAACTTATAAATATGATTTAAAAAGATAAATGTATGATTCTTATTTGTAATTCATGGAATACACCTGCCATTCGCCTTTAAAAAACATGTGGGAGCAGCTGGGACTTCAAATCTGGTCTCAAACACTACACTTCCTAGCTGTGTAACCCTGTGTTAACCTCAATTGCCTCAGCAAAACAAACAAAAACATGTGGATATCATGCTGCATTATTACTGACATTTCTTTCAATAATCAATAGAGAATGATGTTGAAATAAGTAGTAGAATTAAAAATCTTGTAAAACAGAGACAAATAAATCCTGTCCTTTTACAGGATTATTTTGAGGATTAAATAAGAGACAGAATACATTAAAAAACTTTTTAAACTTAAAGCATCACAAATGTTAAACTATTATAATCAACATGAAAATAAAGTATTTTTGTCCTAGTATGTTAAAAACTATAATTCCATTATCTTAGAAATAGCAGTGAATAACTTGATTAGAATTCTAGTTATATACATTAACAGTCTCTCTCTCAAAAGCAATTTTGTGACCAGTTTAATTCAAGGTCATGAGTAAATTTGCTATCAGGTATGATTTGTATTTAAAACTCTCAAACTGTTCACTTTCCTACTCACACAAATACATTATTGACTGTCACAGATTTAACCAGACATCTAACAAAGTTATGTTCAGAATACTGATTATTCTAAGTCAGTGATGAAACTGGTAAATCCATAAATATATCGAATCTCTGATGGATCTGTGGTTTCATATGTGGGTACTGCTTCCATTGATAGAGAACACAACATATATTTTAGTGCAATACTCATCTGTCTTTCCATAAATCTATCCCAAGAGATAGAGCTTTTCCCTTGGGTTTTAAAGTATCTTGTGGATTACAATACACATATGGACTATTTATCTTTTATTCTTGATGCATTAAACTTAATTAAATTCACCAATTATTTATTAATATGTACTGAATAAAAAAGAATGATATACTCCTTGTTCCCAAAGGGCTTAACATCTTATTAGTGGAAACAAGTTCATATAAATTTGTTATGGGTGGGAGTGAGTGAAACATCGACAATCACAGAAAAGTCCTATTGTGAAAGATGTCATTTGAACTAAATCCTGAAGGGCATTTCAGTTGGAATGTAGAATTTATAAAATATTGGGAAATATAGATGGAAAAATAAATTGGAGATAGATTGTTAAGTACTTTACATGAAAAATAAATTATTTTTATTATTTTATCCTAGAGTTCAAATGGATCTACTAAGGATTTTTTTTTGGGAGGGGGGAGGGAAGTGACATGTTCAAGACTTGTGCATTAGAAATATTAATTTGGGAGATGAAAGGATAGATTGGAGAGACTTGAGATAGGAAGACCAATTACGAGACTATTATAATATGTTAGGGCCAATAAAACCAAATTAGGAACTGGGGCAACTAAACGAAGGTATTGACTTAAAAAAAAACACATTTTAAGATTTTCTATCTTCTATTACATTTTTATTTCTTTTGTGAAATACTTCCCAATTACTTATTAACTGGTTTGGCTGAATTTAGGAATATATATATATACCAACTAACATCTTATCTCCTTCACAAAATGAAAAAGTTTCCGTCTGAAAACTATTCTTGATGATTTAGAATGGCAGGTGATTACCAACTAGGAAAAGATAGATCATAATAAAATTATGACACTTAAAAAGCTAAATCTGTGAGCTCAAACTCTGTTCAGAATAGCTTAAGATGCTTGAGGTACTGGGCAATTTTGTGGAATGTTTCCTGAACTTCTATCAAAGAGAAGTTAAGGAAATGGTGAACAGGGAAGGACTTGCTCATACCAGGTGTATTTGTTCTAGTAGGAAGAATTTAGTGAGCTGAGCAGTTTGATGTAGAGAGCAGAGATTCTAATAGGAGAAGGGAGAGTCAGCTTATGGAATTCAAGGCAAAACTCACTGCATTTGTTTAGTCAAGGACTGAGCTGCTGTGGAGAGCTCTGGAGCAGAATATGAAAGATCAGCTCAGATGCAGCAGTGAGAGACCACATGGGAAAAGCCTCTGAGGTACTAGAGCACTTAGAGGAATCAGCTGTCTTGGCCATACATGTTCCCTGTATGTGTTCCTCAGTACCAGTGTATTTTAAGTTTATATTCACTCTTACCACTGTACTTGTGGAAGAATGAACCCTAGAGGTTTATGGGTAGAATAACTTACATTTTTACTTATTACTCTATCACCTTAGTAAATGACTTTGCTTTGAATAAGATGTGTTTACTAGTACACTTGGAGAGTTTTGTGATCTACAGTTTTATTAAAAGTATCTACAAAATATCTGAAGCCTGGGAGAAATAACCTCTTAGATATAGATTTGGAAGTGATTTGTACTGGAAAGAAAATAGAAACCATGTGAACTGGTCATATCAACAACAGAAAAAATATAAAAGGGGGGAGGAATCACAAAGACCTAGCAAATGTCAGATTGGCACCATCAAGAGTACAATGCTGGATAAAATCCAGGGAGAAGAGAATATTTAGGAAGAAAAAGTCATCAAGACTTTCAAATATTGCAGGGGTCAAAAAAGAAGAGGACTGGGGGAAAAAAAAAACAAAAAACTAGTGGATTTAATATTTTACAAGTTTTAGGTTTGTAAACCACCAACCAAAAAACATTTATTAAACTCTTACAATGTTACAGATGTTATACTTCCCTTTGTGCAACACTCAAGCATCTCCTATTCTCAAGAAATTTACATTCCAATGTAAACTTGAAAAGAACAGTTTAAGTGGCATTCTAGAGTTATATTACAAATTAAAAGGGGTTCACAAGAAAGTGTGAAAAAGCAGAGGCAATGAATGTAGACTCCTTTTTCTAAAAGAACGATGGGGAAAAAGAGAAATAATTTAGGACAATATCTTGAAGAATATGACACCTTGCTTTCCAATCATGCAAATTTTTAAAGTTTTTTAATGCCACTTTTCACACACAAATCATTACTGATAACATGTTGTAGTTTATATAAATGTACCATATATATTTCCATGATCCAAAGAGTCATCTGTATTTTTAAAAATTTCCTTTGTAATTAATTTATGAACTCATGAAGAACCACAGAATAATTGAAATAGGTATGAGCTTGTATGTCAATAAACATGGGTTCACTCAAAGTGCTACGAAATTTCCCCAAATCTCCTTAGCCTTTTTTTCTTTTAAGTCTCTCTCGTTTTAGTTTATTGTCCATTTGTCATATCCTTCTAAGATATAAGTATCAATATATTCATACAGGCAGGGTCCCAAACAGTTGCTCATTCACAGTATGGGCCATTATGCGAAATACTTTTCCTACCCTTTAGAAATGTTTTATTGATGCTTTCTCCCCCCCCCCCCCCATATCACTGTCATTTCCCAATTGCCCCATGCCCAAAAGTGCTCCCCTTATATATAAATCAGAACAGTCAAACAAAACAAAACATTGACTATGTCTGAAAATGGATGTCTAACTCTCTGTAGTTCAATAAACCAATTTGGCCAGAGGCAGAAACAATACACTTCATTATTTCTTGTAAATGATGACTCATCATTGCATTATGAAAATGAGTTTTAATAAAAAGGATCATTTTTAAGATTAATGATATTTTGTTATAAAAGTTATTGTTCTGAAAAAAATACTTTTTATTTGGATAGTAGACATAACACTGAAAAATAACAGCATGTATTTCTGTTGATGTATGCCTTAATGAATCATAAATCGAAGAATCATAAAACGAAGTTAGTCCTGCTGCTGCATCTCTCTGGGAATCTTGCACAATCTTAAGAAATGTGTACATGACATTTCATTTAAGGCAAGTTTTAAAGCTGTGGTTTTATCTATTGAATCAAATGTATTTTATGATTAACAACATAGGTTCTTGTATTCTCTATACTCTCAACTATGTGATTATGAAACAGTGGTTTTCTGTTATCTGTAAAAGTCATCCTGTTCCTTCTCTTATTTTTTTTAATCAAAGATTGCACAAATCATTTTCATAATGACTAACACACGAGAGAGTAAGCAAATGAGTTAGTAGTTGTTTGGCTTCTCAGCCATCTTTTGTAGGTAATAATGCTAAGACATATTCTTTGAAAGTTTACCCTCTTTGAGACGTCTTGGAATCTTATTGTTGAGCAGCTCAAAAAAACCTTGGTTTCTTCTAGGATAAGCTTTCTTTGTGCATCAGGTCTGCTACTTTCTGCTTCTTTACATAGCATTATTAAGCATTATACTAATAGACAACAATTATGTCAAAATTCCACTGTCATTTGATGAAGATATTGTGTTTTACACATGTAAAAGAAGGCTTCTAAGATGGAGATGTGAAGTCACATAGGAGCTGAAGTCTCTATTATTTACTCTTAAAAAGGATGTAAAAGTAGAAAATTTTACCCAAGTAATGGAATCTGCCTCTCCCTTTTCTCTTCCCCCTTCTCCCCCACCAAGAACGAAAAGTCAGTGATTCCAGGAGATAAGAATTCTTAGGAAAGTTAGAGAAGATTTTAAAAATTAGGCTCCCTGGAAACCATGACCAAACAAAAAATCTGGATATTATATTTCAAGAAATAAAAAGAAAACTTCAACCATATTTATAGGAATCAGAGGGTAAAGTGAAAATAGTGTAAATCAGTAAATTAGTAGTGTCAAGGAAAACAAATATCCCAAGTTCAAAATAAAAAACCCCCCACAATTAGCATCTATAAGACTATGCTAAATAATAAAGGAGATGAAAACTTGGAATATAATATTCCCAAAGGCAAATAGTCAAAGAAAAAAGAAAACTTATGCTGCAAAACTGTGTAATAATACAAGAGGGGGTAAAAAAGTACCTTGTAATACAACAGGAGATTTTCAAGAATTCTTAACAAAGATTAGAACATTAAGTAAAAACTATAAAACAAATTCAAGAGACAGGAGAAATTTAGAAGAGAAAATACATTTGAAGAAGTGGAAGGAATTAAATATTGACGATTTGCTTACATTTTAATAGGAGAAAAGAAAAATATCTATTCAGAATTCTACTGTTTTCAAGGGTCAAAGACAAATAGGGTTTGAGAGTAGGTTTTGTTCTATTTGGATGATCTTAAGAGAGAAAAGGAATACATTAGGGAAGATGTGAGTAAGAAGAGAAGAGGATTAACTACTTCTCAAAACTGGGGTACACAAAAGGAACAATCTGGAAGGATAGGCTGATTGGAGAAAACAAATGAAGAATATTACTTTTCCTCCCTGAACTGGACAAAATAAGGTTAAACAAGTGGATAAACTCACACAAACTAAACATATTAAAGTAGCAAACAAGTAGGGAAAGAAAAAAATTTAAGAGAGAAGAAAGAGTAAGGCAGGAATAGGAACAAGCAAAAAAAATTCCAAATTATAAAGATACATTATAAAGAAGGAATAAAAAGGAAAAAAGTCCTAAATTATAAGAACTAGTGATTTTGAGGTCTCAAGGTGAAGAGAAGACAGCATTAGGAAATGGGTCACTAAAATATGATATGAGTGTTACTTACATTCACTTTCTTTGTAAAATGCATGGGAAAAGAGGGGAAAAAAGTAAACAAGGATATGACAGAGCAAAATACATAATTAATAATCACAACCATGAACATGAATATCATCCATAAAATGGATAGTAGAATAGATAAAGTGAAATAACTATATTATTTACAATAATTGGTACTGAAAATAGCCAAAATTTATACAATACCTTAAGATTTATAAAATCTTAAACACATGTAATCTCCTTTGATCCTCAAATAATTGTGTAAAGTCGGTGATATTAGTATCCTCATTTTATCAATGAGGAAAATGAGGCTAAGAAAGGTTAAAGGGACTTTTTTTTTAGAGCCACATAATGAATACGTGAACAAGGGAGGGTTTGAACTCAGATGTTCTTTAATCTGAGTCCAACATACCAGATATTATATCACCTACCTACTTTATAAGAAAGACTTGAATAAAAATTCACAAAAAAGTAAAATGAAGAGCTGGATCTAAATTTACATCTCAAAAAAAAAAAAAAAGGCAGCAATTATGATTTCATATCTCACAGAAGACAACAGTAAAAAACAGACACGGTTCAAAAGAGATAAGCAAGGAAATTACAATTTGTTTTAGCAGAGACAATGAAAAAATACTATCATGTGTATATGTGTGAATGCCATGTGTATATGTGTTACACAGGCATGTAAGTATGCAATACACATATTCCATTCCCCCCCGCCCCAACACATACATACACCCATACAGAATGACATAAGTACTTTAAGGAAAAAATTCACCAAAGTATAGGGAAAACTAAGACAACAAAACTTTAACATTTGGGACCTTTCAGTATGTCCCTTTCAAACATAGACAAATCTAAACAGGAAATCAGAAGCTGAATGAAAGATTAGAAAATATAGCTATCATAGTTCTCTGAACATTAATAAATGGAAACAAAAGGAATATACATATTTCTTTATGCATGGCACTCTCATAAATCATTTATCAAGTGACAAAAATTCATAAAGAAATGCAGAAAAATATAAATATCAAATACATTACTTATTGACCACAATGCAAAAATGATAATCAACAAAGAACATGTGAAGAAAGGATTAAAACTTAAGTAAAGTAAATTAACTAATTCTAAAGAATTAGTGTGTAAAAGATTAAATCATAGAAAAATAGATAATTTCGTGGAAGAAAATGATAATAAGGCAAAAATATGAAAATTTTTGGCTTTTGGCTACTTAGGGGAAAATTTATCTGAGTATCTTTTTCAAAAAAAGGAGGAGAGATCCATCATCACCTGAACTTACAATAAAAAACAAACAAACAAAACTCCAGAAAAGCAACAAATCAAAATACTAATTAAACATCAAAGTAGAAATTCTGGTAATTAAAATACAAGACTACCAATACTAAAAATAAAAAGTCCATTAAACTGATAAAATAAAATTCTCACCAAATCAAAATAAGAAAAATAAGAAACAATTTTGCCCCTTATACAAACAAAATAAAACAAAACAAAACCCAACCCCAAAACAAAAAAGCCTCCATAAAACCCCCAACCCAATGAAAAGAAATATTTACAAAAATATAATATACCAAGATTAATAGATTAAATAACCTAGTATCAGAAAAATAAACTGAATAAAACTGTAAAGGCACTTTCTAAAGAAAAAAAAGGATATTCAAAAAGTAAATTATATCAAACATTCAAAATACAATGAATTCTAACATAGCTAATCGTTTATCACGTTCAGAAACTGTTTGCTATCTAAAACTTAGAACTAGTAATAATAGAAAGACTAGAGATCTTTCCACTAAAACAGTAAAGCCAGGGTGACAATTATAATCATTCTTATTTAATACCAGTTCAAGAAGTGCTAGTTTTAGCAAACAGACATGAAAATTAAGGGAGTAAATAAAGATAAGCAAAGAGCAAACAAAACAATCACCTTTTGCAGATGACATACTTTGTTTCGCGAACTAGAGAAACAGAATAAAAATCAAAACAAGTAATTGGAATAATTAATAATTTCAGTAAAGTAGTAGGATATGAATAAATACACAAAAGCCATCAACTTTATTGCATATAACATAAAATCCAGGAGCAAGAAATAAAAAAGCCATTAAAATAACTATTGCATGAATAAATTATGTATAAATTTTTTGTGAAAAGATTGATCAAGATACATGGCATTTATATGAAAAAAACTACCAAACAGTATCTGCAGAAATAAACATAAGCTCAAATAATTGGAGAAAGATTAATTGCTCATGGCTGGGGCATAAATAAAATAATAAAAATGGCAACGTGACCTAAAAATAATAAACAATGCAATATCTAAGTATCAAGGAATTACTTTAAAAAGTCAGAAAAAATTCATTTGGACAAAGAAAAGGTTAACAATCTCAAGAAGAATAGGAAATAAAAGGGGTCATAGCAGTACAACAGATCTTCAGTTATACTACAAAGTAACAATCATCAAAACTACTTGGTATTAGTTAAAATTATAAAAGTTGTTTTATCAACCAGATTAGGAATATAAGATTCAGAATAGAGTGACACAAAGATTGATAAAACCTAAGAAATCAATTAGGAAAAACTAGAAAGTATTCTGGAAGAAATTAAGTTTAGATCAACATATTTCATGCATTATGCCAAAATAATTTCCAAACTGATATATAACCTAGATATAATAGTTCATGTCATAAACAAATTAGTAGAGTACTTTTTTCAAGTATGAAAAGCAGAAGAGTTCTTCACCAAACAAGGGATAGAGAAGATCATAATATAGCAACTGATTACATAAAGTCGAAAAGCCTTTTCATATACAAAATCAATAGTCAGAATTTAAAGTGAAAGTTACTTAGGGGGAGAATCTGCAGAAATTCTTTTTTGAAAAGGGTTGATAACTAAAGGGAACTGAACAAAATAGAGAGGAACAAGAAAAATTTGCCAAAAGAAAAATGACGAAATGATTGAGCAGTTCTCAAAAGATGAAAGGCAAAACTGAAAACTGTATGAAAAAATGTGACAAATGATTAATAATAGGAGAAATGAAAAAACTCCTCTTGGGTTCTGTCCTACACCCAATCGCATCGAAAAAAATGACAAAAAGAGGAAAATGAACATTGTGAGGAGAGAATATGGGGAGAATAGGCACATCAAAATACTACACTACATTACTAAGGACCTACAAATTGTTCTAGCCAGTCATGAAAGTAATTAGGAAATATATCACCAAAGTGACTAAACTGTCCATAACCTTTTGAGACAGTAATCACTATGTATCTCAAAGAGATTAAAAAAGATAAAGCATCCATATGTACAAACATATATAAAACATCATTTCTTGTAGCAAAGAGCTGGAAACTAGGGAGGGTATGCCCCATCAAGTAGAGAATGTCAACAAATTATGGTATATGAATGCAATGAAATATTACTGCACCATAAGAAATGATGAAAGAGTCAGATCAGAGAAATCTGGAAAGAAATGTATGAAGGGATGAAGAGAAAAATGAGCAGACAACCAAGAAATTTATGTTTGTAACAATGTAAAGAAAAACTGTAAAGTAAAAACTCTGATCAATGCAATGATGAACCATATTTCTAGAAGACCAATAATGAACTAAGTTTTTCACCTCAACATTAGTGACTACGTACAGATATACAGAATGAGACATACAATTTTGAAACATGACCCTGATATACAGTTCTTCTGACTGGCTTTATTATTATTTTTTTTATTGGGGTGGAGGTGGAAAATTTGTGGGAAAGAGTTTTGAGAGGTTTTAGTCATAGTGACTCCAAAAAGGGAAAAGAACATCAGCAAGGACAACTTTGGAACTGTATTACTTTGTTGTACTCTAAGAAAAACCACCTAGCTGGTTTAACAATATAGGACAACTTTGGAACAGTGTTGGTTTGTTACACTTTAAAAAAACCCCCACCAAGTTGCACGTAATAGGGATGTACAGATTCTCTTTGTCTATTTATTTTGCATAACAAAATGTTTATATGTATTATTTTTGTTATATATAAACATCAAATATTATAAATATTATATTTATAAGTATGTAAATATATTTATGTACATAAACATATATAAATTTTAATCAACAAAAAAAGAAATGTTAAAGAATAAAATCTTATTTCAAGTTTATTTGTCTTCTTCCAACTTTTGTCAATTAAGTATTTTTAGAATGATTTGGCTAACAAGTTTTCTTATCAAGATATCCTCAGGTTTTCCCTTCCATTATTGTTTTATGAAGTGATACTATCTTTCATTTTCCCATCCTCCTGTATGCTGTTTTAAAAAATGAGCTTGTAGTTTGAGTCCACATTGCCCTTGGTCACTATATGTTTCTGTATAGCACGGAGATTGTTTTTTGCTAGCTGATTAATTTTCTGGCTCTTTAGGCCCCTTTGTTCTGGTGACTATTTTATATCAGTTAAATTTCTCTAGGATACAGTGATAATGAGAGCCAAAATATTTTTAGATATTTCTCATTTGTTTAGCGACAAAAGCTTGTTTAAATAGGATGGGTAGGAGGTGCTATAATTGAACACAGGGTCTTCATTTTGTGCATTCCTTTAATTTGGAATAGACTTTGACTTAGTCTATGATGATGCTAATTCTAAATGACTTCCACATGAAGAACCAAACATTTCTTGTCTATTAATAACGAGACAGAGAGATATATAGGTTAATAGGACAGCAATGGAGTAAGGGAGACCCTGGGGTTTCAAGTCCTACCTCAAATAAAGGACAAGCTAGGAGACCATGGTGAAGTCATTATTTCTCCATCCTTTGCCTAGGAGGGCAATTAAGACCACAGATTATAGCGTAGTTACCAATCTGTACTAACTGACTGGCAATTCTGTTTTTTGGTAAAATTTTGGGTAGTGCATTGTTCCATTGCTTTCCATCTACAAAAGAAAATATCAATGACTGAAAAGCAAGAGATTTGCACACAGTCTGATTTTAATTTCTTGATTCCATGCACATGGAATTCCAATACAATGTTTTAGCTGGTATCTTCCAATTCCATACTGAAGTCACCATATATGAAGTTGGATATCTGACAATTTAGAGGAGCCTGATTGCTTTTCATAGTATTTTTCTACTTTGCAAAAATAGTTAAAGAATAAAATCTTCATGTTTATTTGTCCTCTTCCCACTTTTGTCAATTAAATATTCTTAGAATGACTTGACTAATTGGTTTTCATATCAAGTTGTCCTCAGGTTTGCTTTTCCATTCTTGTTTTATGAGGTAATAGCACCTTTCATTGTCTCATGCAGTAAATGCATGAGTACACAGTCTACAATAATTGTTTTTGTGGCTTATATAATGCATTGAGGAAAGTTGACTAAAAGTGCTATGAAATTTTACTTCTCACTGCCTTTTTGGTGAACAAAGAAAAATTCCACTACTTTCCTTATATGACTGAGAATAATCCATGGACTATCCTTCCATTTTTTTTTTTTTTTTTTTTTGCTATTTATGTGTTCTGGTTACATTTAAAAAGCAAATATCAATACTGATGTAAGTGCTATTCTTTTAGAGCTAGGTCAATGATCTAGTTATTCAACAAAGTCTCATACAGAGTACCAAGAGTTAATGTTTGTGAATGACTTAAAAACTGATATAAAGTTCCTATATCTAATTTTCTGACATTTTGTCACTGTCATAACAAATATAACTCTTCTTTTCACAATGATAGCAGATTGCATTGCATCTTAAAGGATACCACAATGTATATTAAGGATAAATAAGGTATTCACTATATGTGCAAGCTCCTTATTGACAGGGACTTTCATCTTTTTCAATTTATATCACCAGGGTGTAGCTAGTTTTTGACACAGAATAAGTACTTAATACACAAAGACTAAAGGCTACCATTTATGTTTAGCTCAATTGTACACTATCACAGCCAAAGAACACCACATCTACTACAAGAGCTTCTGGATACTCAGTTGTGCAGTCCTAATTCAGGAGACACAATTTAACACTGGGACTGTACTCATGGATCTTTCTGCTTGGCAGAAATTTGTCTTCTACTGACATAACCCATAGGAACCGTATAGCAACACGAGAGGCAGCAGACTAATTCTGCACATACTAAAATATTTTAAGATTAAAAAAAAAAACTGCATGAAACTCTAAAATAAAAGAATAATTCATTTATTGTGAAAGGGAATTTGAAATAGAAATGAAATTCCCACAAAGAACATTTATGGCTTAACCTAACTTAATTCATGTATATAATTTGGACAATGATATTTTTTGAGACCTACATAGAGGTACATAGAGGCAAAATAAGCTTATTCAAATTAGTTGTACAACATACTCACTAGACATCAAGCATACTATATGCTGGATATGTGAGGAGGCAGTCTAAGGCTTCAAATCAAATGGAGATAACAATCATGCATGGGGGTGTAGCTTCCTTTCCTAAAGCTTAGTAAAAACAAAGCTACAAAAGCAATACAATGAAACAAGACTTTGAGACTGTAGACATATAGAAGTCAGAAGTCTGAATAGATAATTCTGTCTTTACAAAAAAAGATAGTGTATAGCTAAACAAAGAATACATCTGACACTTATTTAAAGTGCCTAAAAATGGTGAGAATGATCTTTTTAATAATATTATAAAAATCATTTTGAAAGATGATTTCAAATGTCAAGTTGTAACTCTTGGGAACTGTGGTTATCTCATTTTCATTTCCTGTTCTATTCCAAATGATTAATATGCTTCAAAGAAATGTACCAAGCAATATTATTATGTTATTTAAGAACATTCCCCATTCAATGTGGTCTAACAATGAGGCTTATAATTATTAATCCTCCTTTATTCTTTTG
The DNA here is from genome assembly GCF_902635505.1 of Sarcophilus harrisii. Classification (NCBI taxonomy): domain Eukaryota; kingdom Metazoa; phylum Chordata; class Mammalia; order Dasyuromorphia; family Dasyuridae; genus Sarcophilus; species Sarcophilus harrisii. The sequence continues at coordinate 76,857,423 of NC_045430.1, forward strand.
CTATGATATGCTTTTCTGAAATTAGTTCGAAAGAATCTGGCTCAATTTAATTTGCTTAAAAAGATTTTTTTTGGGGGGCTGATATTTATGTTTAGTTGCCACTCACTAAAGATTTCATCATCTGTCATTTAATTTCAATTATCATTAACAGGAAAATCACTCATACCTCTCCACTCATACCTCCCCCTAAAGGATCCAAATAAGAAAATCTTAAAAATTTCTGGCTGGTTGCAAAAAGGCCATTTAAATTTATTTTTTTTTCTAACAAATCTATATTTGGGAAAGATATAAAAGTAGATTAGAATTTTCCTGTATTTTGTCAGCATAGTTAAGGTTTCTATTTACAGGAAAATAGATACATACCATTATTAAGCCAACTATGCAATTCTTTAAAATATCTATTGTGATCTAATATTGATATATATATCACAATGAATTGAAACATTTTTATTAAGATACTGAAAAACCTAAAACTTCTAAAATGAAACAATAAAAGAACAAAACATAGCTGATAAGGCAAAAAAGTTCTTTTGGCTTGGGGAGAACAATATTAAGCAGATAAACATTACTGAAAGATTTCCTTTCTTAATTAAGGGGAAGAAAACAAGACTAGACTAAAAATATTTCTTCATGGGATTTATTTGTTTCTTATTATATCTTAAAACAGAGTCCTTTAGTAATAAAAGACATGTCATTACTATTGAAGTTCAATCTCCCCCGCACTACAGTTAGTCCACTGCTTCCAAAAATATTCTTCTAAGAGTCATCTAGGAATAATGTTGTCTTACTGCCAGATCAAGTCATTCACTTTACACTTCTGTGAAACAGAAATACCCAGAAGTCCAGTTATTAACATGAATATTTTAAATCTATTTTACTCAGCATTAACCCTAAGAAAATAATTTATTGATGATAGTTTCCCTCAAAATATATACCTAAAATAAGAGTTGTTTTAAAAATTTATGTCAGCACCCAGGAGTTTAGAGTGGCAGGATTTAAGTTTAACTATTTTTTGAAATATATTTCTTTGTAATAGGCCAGTGATTTTAGGTTGCTGTACTCTGCATTAAAAAAACAAACAAACAAAATCACACTACAGAGTTGGCAATTGTTTAATGTAGAGATTGAACTATAACAAATTATAAATTTTGCTTTTAACCCATAGCTAAACACTTCAAAGAATTCTAAAGTTTTCAACAATTTGGATTAAAACAAACAAACAAACAAACAAAAAGAACTCCACCAGATTGGAATGTGTTCTACTGATCCCTTAGTGTCTCATAGGGAAGTTTTTTCCCACTATTTAGAAGAAAGCAATATAAATAGTGTTTTTCGCATGGAAAACATATTTAGATTATGACTCTCTAAACTGATTTTGATTGCTAATGGCAGTTCTGATAGTATATAATTTACTCTCAAAGAAAGTCATATTTATCAAAATGATTAAAAATCAATAATAGTAATAGCACACCATACTTAGAATTCTAGATGATTGTAATTATTCTAAAATCTCAATTGTGACAACTTGTGTTAGAGGTGAGGATATGCTAAGCTGACAAACCTACTACTAGATGCTCCTATCTCCTCTATAGAAAAAAGCAATATAAATGGTGTTTTTTGCATGGAAAACATATTGCTTGATTTAAAGGAGTGTCCTAGTTATACCTTTTAGGCCCATTGTAGTCATGAAATAATTTTTAAAAAATGAAAATAGAAACTGTAAAAAAGCTTTTATTATAATCTTGCATTATAACTTCTCAGAAGTCATTTTCAAGGAAATTATCATGTTTGAAAAAAAAAAATATTTCCTCTGAAATACACCACACCAAATGCCTATTTACTTTCACTCCATTTTGGACCGATGTAAGTGATGTATTTATGAGAAGAGTTGTGGAAATATTATTGCTATTTATTAAAATATCATGCAAGAATCTGCAAATAATACCTATCAGTCTTTTGAGAGCTATAGTTCAATTTGAAACACAAATGTTTAAAAATCAAAAAAATCAAAAGCTACAAGAAAAGTAACTTTTAAAAAATAAAATATTTAAGTCTAAATTCTATTGAATTTAGAGAAATTCACAATATAAAATAACACAAAATTATTTAAAAATCACATTTACTCAAAATTTTTATCATGAGCAGATTTTATATCTGTAAAAAGGTATAGGATAATTTTATTTTAGATCACAAATCTTGTTGATAAGAATGGAATGTGGAGGTGGACATGATATTTTATAAAACCCTTGGGAGAAGTGACCCATCCATTTAGAATTTGTGACCAAAAAGAAGGAGGAAGTCTGGAATAGTTTGATATGTGCACCTTTAGTATGGAAAAGAAAATTTCAAAGGGTTCAAAGGATAGTATTACTACAAAATAAAATTCTTCAGGGAATATCAGTCTATTCATGAAGGATGGGCATCTTAAGAATGAAATATTGAAGACATTCAATTTAAAATAATGTAGACATACAGAGAATTGCTGTACTAACCAAAATTTCAAAAATACTGAAGGTACTAATAATGGATATAAAAGCAGATTTAAGGAGTGGAATAGTCTTGTAAGTATATATGACAAGAATGCAAAACTCAAAATGAACTAAGTCTGATAAAGAAAACTATGAATAATCTTTACTACTTACCCATTATCCTAAAAAAGGTGGGGAAGAAAAGCTATACTGGGGAAAAGAAAATGGGCAAAATAGGACTGAGTGGGGGTAGATGAGATGATTCTTGTAACAATGACACCGAGAAAGTAGCCACTCAAATTTTACTTTGTTTCTGCTTTTTCTACCAAGGAGAAAATCTTTAAATTGTAAAGAACAGGACAAAGATAGCTAGGAGATGTTGAAAAGTTGGTTATTGTTCCTGAAGTGAACCAAAAAAGGATCAAGGTACAATATGACTGATCAGATGATTTGGAAAGCTTTGTCATACAGCGGACACAAATAATCCATATGAAGACTTACAGTGGAGATAGCTCTACACATGTATATCTCATGTTTCTTTTATGCTACACAATTCTACGTTGCACATAGGGTATAGAGCATTCTTCGAGGTAGACATGCCATGCCATGCTGGGTGGTACAGTGCCAATGTCTTTCAAGTCTCACAAGTGATCCCAAAGTTCTTCAGAAACACATAGTCTCTTGTAGTGCTTTTTCCACACTTTGTGTAAGTTCTTTGTAAAATATTTTTTTTTTTTGGAAAATAAGGAGATAATAGGAAAGTATTTAGATGCCATTGATAAATTCAAATCACCTGGCACAGCTGAACTACATCCTAAAACACTGAAACATCCTAAAACATTTTATAGCAAATGTGATTACTGTGCCATTGTTAGAATAGTTATTGCAGGACCTAAGAGCAAATGTACTATTTTATAAAAAAAATAAACACAAAAAACTAGGAATATAATAGTCCAGAGAGCCTGACTTTGATGCCTGCAAAATTCTAGAATCTGCTGTTAAAGAGATAGTGAACATATAAAAAGGAAGTATTAATTCTAAACAATCAATGTATAGCTTCATCGAAAATAGGTCAGTTTAAAGGGCAGGTAGATGGGGTAGTGGATAGAGCACCAGCCCTGAAATCAGGAGGATCTGAGTTCAAATTTGGTCTCAGACACTTAACACTTCCTAGCTGTGTGATCCTGGACAAGTCACTTAACTCCAATTGCCTCAGAGGAAAAAAATAGGTCAGTCTAGACTACATATTTCATTTTCTGACCAATAAAGTTACTGACCTGTTAAATGAAGAAAATGATGTACATAAAATTTGCCCAAATTTTAGTTAATGTTTTGTAAAGTTTGAAATGTCATTTTTGTGGACAAGACTGGAGAAATACAAATCGGATAACTGCAGAATTATTTAGATTAGCAAATGGTTGAATGGCCAGATCCAAAAAAAGTCCTTCATGAATTAATATTAACTTGAAAAGAAGTTTTCCATGGAATGCTCCTGGGAACTATGCTAGGTCCTTTTGCTGTAGGATATTTTCCCAAAGATTTGGACAAAAACAAAAATGGCATATTTAACAAATTTCCAGTTAATGCAAAGTTGGGATAAACAGTTAATATTTTAGTCAGAATTTAAAAACATCTTGATATAACATTGGGCTGAATCTTAAAAAATGAAATTGAATAGGGTATAAGTAGAGAAACATATTTGGATTTGAATTCAAATTACCTGGGCTAGATAAACTAGGTCCTAAAACATTGAAAGTTGGGCAGCAGGTCTGAAAAAGAACTTTTTTTTTTTTTTTTAAAGTAGACTACAAGTTCAATGAGCCAAGATTTTGATACTGAAATCAAGAAAATTAATATGATCACAAACTGCTCTATGAAAGGCAGGAATTAAGGAGGTAACAGTCTCATTATATTCTATTATTCTTGCCACATACCATTTGAAGTATTGTGTTCAGTTCTAGATGCCATAGTTTAGAAAGGACAGTGATACAGTAGAGGGTACGCACTTGAAAGTAACTAAGATAGTGAAGAGCCTGAAAGTCAGATGATGTGAGGACCATTTGAAAGAAATGAAGATGTTAAACATAAAAAATAGGAGACTTAAGAGAGGAACCCTATATCTGTCTTCAAGTACTTGAAAGTCAATTGTGGAGAAGATGGATTAATCTTACTCTCTTTGCTGCAGAAGACAAGAGGAAACAGGAACAGTGGGCTGAAACTGCAAAGAATTTAGGTTTGATGTAATGAAGCTAATCCAAAGATGAATCAGGTTGCCTTGAAGGGGAGTTTCCCTCAACTGAGAGATCTCCAAGCAAAGGATGAAAGTGGGTTCAAGAGAGGTTGCCTGACTAGCTGGTCAGGGTTCTGTTCCAAACTTGAAAATTCCATGTTTCTATTTCAGATTTTCACTATCTATAAGTAGAATCTTCCTTCTAATAATCATGTTCCATGTATAATGGAATGGGATATATGGCAAATTTCTAAAATATAAAGAGATATGGTTAGAACTGCACATCTTTCATGCCCGGGGGGGCGGGAGAACACCTTTATAATCCCTCTAATTAATAAAACAAAAAGGGAGAACTCTCATACTCATATGAAGCTTCTCATCTTTTAAGTATACAACATTATTCACAATAAAGGTTTAGAAAAAGGTGAGATGAATCTATTTCTAGCCTGCTGACATAAAGCTCACTTAGTTGGACTACAAATATTTACAGACTGCCAACACTGAGAAATATTGCACCAAGTGAAGTTAACAAGAATCTTGGTCCCACTGAATGACAATTAGACTTAAGTGACTAAAAAACTAGGTTCTGATCTCCCAGCTACATACATTGCTGTGTGACTTTAGGAAAGTATGGCCTTACTGGGACTCAAGTGTCTTATATGTCTTATGGCAAAATACCAAACTCTCACTCTTAGCCCTCAGTTTGCTCTAAGTTATCACATAGGGTTGTGATAAAGATTCAATAAAATAGTGTGTAATATATGCAGACACTGTAAATATGTAAGCTACTGCTATGAAAACTGAAATGAGTATCATAATTTTACACAAAAATAACTTTTTAGGTCATTCTGATTTTCTGCGAACATCTTAAGATCTTATGAGAAAAGAAAAATAAATCACAATCCTAAAGACTGATTCATAAGTAATAGAAAATTCAACTTAACCATGAACAATAAATATAGTACTTTCCCAAACAGTTCAGATTTTAATATAATATAATATAATAAGACAAATCATTTTCTAAATTATAATAAATTTATATATAATAATAATAAAAAGACATTATATACTAATGAGTCTATGAAAAAAGAATTTATGATTTCTTCAATATGGGAATCAAATAAAATTCATAGATTACTGATGATTCAAGATTATGGTACTAGAAAAGGTTTTTTTTAGCAATATATGACATATACTATTAAAATCTTAGGTAAAATTATATAAAACAGTTTTTAAAAAAAATATTCGCTTATCATCTAGCATTTCCTTATACTTACTTCAAGCTGTGTGGTATCCTTTAGCTATGTAGTATATAAAACCTGGTACTGTAGTATCCACTGAAAAATCTTCCATCACTAATCTAAATTCCTATTTTCTCATTTCCAGTTTTCTCAGCTAGTTTTTGAGGGAGAGTAATCTGACTGGAGAAATTACATTAGGGTATCAAGGACAGATGCTTTAAACTCCCATAATTCAATTGGAAGATGGGATTTAAGTCCCATCTTTATAATTACTTATAAAATACTCATAAGCTTATAAATTTCATACCTTACATTCAAATCTTTTGATGCTTTTTTTTTGAGCTTAGATTAATATTATAAATTGAATTTAAGAGTTCATGTAAAGAAATTTAAAATATGGATTTAGAAAATTCTTAAAGAAAATACAATGCAGGGGCAGCTAGGTGGCGCAGTGGATAGAACACCAGTCTTGAAGTCAGGAAGGCCTGAGTTCAAATCTAGCCTCACACAACACTCCCTAGCTGTGTGACCCTGGGAAAGTCACTTAACCCCAATTAAGAAAGAAAGAAAGAAAAAAGAAAGAAAAGAAAGAGAGAGAGAGAGAGAGAGAACAAGAAAAACAGAAATACAACCCAAATTTCCAGAGAGAATATTATAGCAAATGTCAAAAGAAGAAACAATGCCTTTTTCGGGGTCAAGACTTAAGTTGCTCTTTACTACAACTTTAGATTGACAGATAGTACATACAGCCCACAGCAGGTGAAGCTAGAAAAAACATCACTAAAGGAATAAGAAAAAACACGGTTTCTCTTACAACATAAAATACTTGAAATTCTAGTTAAAATTTTCAAGCAAAGTGTTTTTTAATATGGTAATCAATAAATTACTCCCATTAAGAAATATTACTTAGCATTATTTTATTTTTATTGACATTGGTATTTGAAACACTTTAGTAGATATTTCCCCTTTGTCAATCTCTTCCTGTGAACATCTCTTTCATATCATTAAATGTTTTTTTTTAGTTAGAAAAGCAATTTTTAGGGTTTCTAAATATTTCTTAAACAAAACTCCAAAACTGTTTTTAGTATAAAGAGATGCACATACTTATTATTGAGGTTTTGTTTTCAGAAAACTAAATATTTTCTCCTTTTAAATGAATATCTGAATGAAAAATTCCTTAAGCTGCTACTAACAACCAATCACCTGCTTGTTTAAACCAAAGATGTGGCAATGATGTTGTGATACACATTCTAGAACACTGAATATAAATTTGAAAATTATTCCACTATTCAAAAAGTAGCGATTTCCAAGAAATACATTCATTTCATTTCAATTTGAAACACCTACCTGAATAGCTGAATTCATGAAACACGTATTTCCCAAGTTACTTAGGCCACATAGGCCAGGCTGTTCATTGTTTCTTCCTGGCTCTGAATAATCATAGTTCTTATAAGCAGTGTATGATGGGAGACAATAATTTGAATTTTTCACACTGGAAGAAAACAAAACATCCTTCATAATGCAGCCAATAAAGAATCCATGGATTGCTATAATACACATAAAGCACTTTTTATCACTTATGACATAAATGGTCCAGAGTTCAATTTTTTTTAAAAAAGCATTTAACTTAGATATTTCTAAGTTCTGAACCCCAGCCAAAATAAACCCACCACACATCCCTTGATCAGTCATCAAAAACACTGCATCATGTATCACATCAACCAATACAGACTACTACTGTATTTTTCTACCCTTGATTAACTGGAGCAGCTTCACAGCAAACTGCATTCTTCATTGCTCCATCAAATTTAAAACATTTAGATTTTAAACACCACCAGCAGCAATAGATCATCTCATTTATGTCTCTTTTGCATTCTGCTACCATAAGAGTAAGAACAGTAGAAAAGGGAAGGAAGAGTTGTGCTTTAGTTACAGGTGAGAGCTGAGATTTCCAAGGCCACTGTGACATCACTGGCCTGATGCATTGAAAATTCTATTTATAGTTTCTCTGCTAGGACAGCATAATCCAGCATTGAAATACAGAAAAAGCTTGTGGTGATCAGAAATGCACAAATGCTTCTAAGTACGTATACCCCCTACTAGTGAGACATAGTTTTTCTTTCCTTCAAGCTTGTTAGCTTGAGTTATGTAGTTTATGTGATTGGAAGACTGATTTTAGGCTAATTTGCTTAAAGGCATCCTTTTATTTTTTAACCTATTAATGCGTTAGAAAAAATCCAATTAATTAAAATATAAGTATACAAGGGAAAATAAAAAATTCCTATTTTTAAGAAGCAAAATATTCTTGTCTAAGATTCGATTTAACTTCTAATTATAATTATAAAATGTTCATGGTAGAAACTTTGTATATTGTTCAAGGCATTCCTGCAATTGTTCAATCTTTTTTCCACCTTAGAAAAAATCTGAGTAAGATTCACAAGGTCATCTGATTTAAAAGCAAGCATGCAGTATTATGAATGAATAATGAATTACAAATCTTATCATGTTAAAAAAATTAGTTAACATGTTTTGCAATCTATGGTGTTTTAATTTTAAAAAATCATGTCTGTAGCTGATAACCAAAATAGCAAAAATATTTTACATTTCCCTTTATTATTATTTTAAGAATTGAACTGAATTATATTGCTGTAAATTTTAGTTACCTACTGCCTAAACCTTCTTCTGCTTTCCCAAATAAGTTAACTCCAATAAATGAATGAATGAATGAAATCGTACAACCACCTAAGATTAGACACTTAGTGCAAATGATTCAAAATCTTGAAATATCTGGTGGGAAAAAATGAATTCTTCAAACGAAAGAGAAATAAAGAGAAGACTACAATGAAATTAAGTGATGGAAGGGTTATACCAATTGACCCTTAAAAAAATACCTTAAAAGCCACAAAAATAAAATTCAAATGTGCTTTTTTTCTGCAAATTATTACTCATTATAGGTTCTTAAATAATGAAAACAAGTTGGCATAATATCCATTAAAAGAAATTTGTTATGCTAATGTTTTAAGTAAATTTAAATCGTGTTACATTCTTATTACTAAACATTAAAATACAGGTTTCTAGGCATGGCATAAAAATACATATCTGCATTTTATAGGGTTAATTTAATAGAAACTGAAACTATATCTTTGTTATAACAATATAATGACATTTCAGTAGTTACAACCCACAATTTATGGGGAAAAATATGCACAAATGTACACACATGCTTTCTCATGCATTCTCTCTCTCAAAACACAAGTAAAAAAAAGAAAGCAGTCTCACACACATGCAAAAAAAAAAAAGTAAAGAAAAATAAAAAGAAAGTACACAGCCTCACTACACAAGTATATATTCAGATATGTACCCTTCTCTATACATAAGTGGTGTATGTATCAGAATTCTTTTTTGGTGGCTAAGTAATCAATCAAGTCTATCAGAAAATGAACAAAATACATTTCCTAAGAGTTTAGGTAAGAGATAAATGTTAGGCTGTTTTGGTGACAAGCTAAGAATTGCTTCCCGAGATAGCAGGGGATGGCCTATATGATTAAATCAAATCATTTCACTTATGATACAATGACAATAAAACTTTTGAAAGCCCCAAATGATGTTACACTCCCTAAAGCAAATTACATTAAATCATTTATAAAACATTCTGTGACTTTAGCACTACTTTTTAAAAAATTAATCTTTACTATGCTATATAACTGCCATTCATCTTTTCTTATTATAACACCCTAAAAGCCAGTCTCCTTCATAAAAGGTAATTTTATTTTGCACAATTTCCAACAAATTCAATAGTAAATTGAGTGGACTGCATGTAAAAAAGAAAAAAAAAAAAGACTGTTTTAGGATATTGCTAGCTTTATACAACAGTAGAATATTAAAATTAGTTTTTGTAAAGTTGATCCCTATTTTCCTCAATGGTGCTTGAAATAATTTTAGGCATTTTATCTTTATTTCATCAATTTTCAATTGGCAGAACTCTTCAGCTTTGTTTTTTTCCTGTCATATAAACGTGCATTCTTAAAAAAAAAAAAACCCACAAGATTTATCTGCATCAAATATTCTTGCTTAAAAAACTTTTAAAAAACCCAAAACTTCATAATTTATATAAAAATTATTACAAGTAATGATTCTAAAATTTAAAATTTTTTTTTAATAACACTCAAAATGGCACAATTATGAGGGCTTTCCCAAATGGATGAAGAGGATTCTTAAAGAGAAGAACCTTTTACTTTTTACTTTTGATGGGCAACTTCCTTGAATGAGAAAGATGCTATAAAAGCCCTTTATGGAATGAATGCAAATTAAAGATAAAGGAAACTTTACAGATGAACCAATCTAATATCCATCCATCAATCTCCACATCTGTCCTCCGCTCACCTATTTATTTATTTTTTTACAGATTTAAGAATAAAACAAAACAAACCAAACCAAGACACAAGTAGTTTAAGTACCCCCAAAAATCTTTAATGCAAGAAGTTTAAGTGACTAAAACCAGGCTCAATAAAAGTCTCTTGAATCCTAGGAACGGGGTTTTTTTTTTTTTTTTTACTTATACCACAATGTGTTTATACAGGATGATTAAAAGTCTTAGTGAATTTTTTAATCTTAAAATTTTAATAGCAAATTCACTGATTTAAACTTAAAATTGCACTACAGCTTTTAGAAACTTTTGTATTTCAAATTTCTACATTCACTAAAAAAGTTTCACATGTGGATGGGAAAAGTCTTTCTTTATTAAGAGTGCAGCAATAGTTATATGACATTTACTGTCTTTTTAAGTAAATAGGAGTCAGAAGACGAAAGAACTACAGAGTAGAGGAAAAGGAAATTAGTTTTAAACTAAGAAATTAAGTTTTAAAAAATATTAAGAGCATTCCTCTAATAATTGGAAATTGGCATTTCTTTTTGTTAAATAATGATAGTAATTAACGGATCAGTCAAAAAAAATATAAAGTTCATTAAAGGTGGAGGAATACATTTTGGAGAAGGTAGAGTTCAAATGCTATATCAAAAGAAAAAAAGTTCTGGCCACATATTTACAATTCTTTTTTGCCCTATCATTAAATTTTTCTAAAATAATCAAATATTTATATTACATATACATATCAGTATATTATGTGACTTGCAACTGATTATTCATAATTCAAGATGGCAAATTTTTAAACCACAATATTGAATCACTTATAGAATTTTACAAGACTGATCACACACACACAGAAAATTATCACACACATTCATTTTAGCACACAATCTAAACATGCTAACATTGAGTGACACTTAATAACTGGCTAATGAATTGCTATCTGGAACTTCATTTATGCATTTAGTATTAAAGAGTTACCCTTAAATGACTTAATATTGACATGTTTATATCAACCTGAACCTGAAGTTCTATTCCTCACTGCTATATGATTTCAAAAACTGAAGAGTGGATCAAGAAAATACTATAGGCAAATAATTTTAAATATTTATGATGTAATTTCTACTTAAAATTTCTCTATGCAAAAAAAACTCTGATTCAGCACTGCTTAATTAACACATAATAGTAAGAGTTACAAAATATGGAAACATGCTTCTATGCATGAAAATTTAAACAGTGGTAGTCATGAGAATTTTATTAAAATTCCCTTCTAACAAAATTACCTGCAATGATAAATCTTAAATATATAACAAAAATACTAAAAGGAGTTTCCAAAATAATCCAATCATTACAGTAATATGTTATCATGTTGTGATTTATCTGACTGTGAAAATCATTTTCATCATGAGGGAACTCAAGATATAAACTTTAAAAATACTGCTCCTTATTAAGCACATAAGCTATACTAATCTCTAATTAACAGTTAGGAAACTAGTTCACCATTTCATTATGTAAATTAAATACATATTTACAACATCAAGTTAAATAGCATGTACTTTAATTTTTTAGTATTAATATTAATAATATTTAATACTGAAGAGCATCAAGGAAAAAATTACTTCTAATAAAAGCACTATTTACTAGAAGCTATGGTCCAAAATATGTGTATTTTACTATATTTTGTCTAAATTATTCTGCTACATACCAATTCGACAAAACATACGGAATAATTTAATGCAAAAACTATCAGCAGAAACAGGTTGAGTTCCTTTGAATTTGCTTAGCTTTACTTGACATGTAAGGTAATTAAATATTGTGTACTGTAACTAAAGTTAACTTAGCATATACATAATATTATGCTCAGATGAGAGACTATAAAGCAGGGGGCCTCAAACTTTTTAAATAGGGGGGCCAGTTCACTGTCCCTCAGACTGTTGGAGGGCTGGACTATAGTAAAAACAAAACCTTTGTTTTGTGGGCCTTTAAATAAAGAAACTTCATAGCCCTGGGTGAGGGGGACAATTGTCCTCAGCTGCTGCATCTGACCCACAGGCTGTAGTTTGAGGACTCCTGCTATAAATGATAAAAATCCTTAAGTTTTTTTTCCCAGAATTGGATCCCTCTAATACCAAACAATACAACTGCAACTTTTAGTTTGTATCATTATAACACATATGCTAATCCAAATGTCTTAAGAAAATATGCACTATTAGTCATGGATAAATATAAAATAAATTATAAGGTAACTCACCTAAAAGTTTTCTAACATTATGGATCATTATTTATTGTTCACATCAAAAATATATTTCTTTTTAATAATTTGAGCCATAACCTTTAATCACTGGTGTTGGAAACATCAAATTCTAAAGAAACTTTATTATATTTGACATATCTCTTTTAGATCAGAATTCAAATTAATTATACACATATATGTAATATATGTATATAAGTATATCTGCTAAATTAAGTGTAAGTTTATAAGCATACATGATTGCTCATTTTATAATGAGCAATGATGAAATGCTAACCAATAATTTAGAGAAACTCAGTTTTAATGCAAAAAATTATTCAACCTGAATTCTAGATAGGATTTATTTTCTGCAACCAGAAGGGAGTGATTCAATTAAACAAACAGTTCTTAAGATACATTGCTTACTTTCTGTTGTTGATGTTGTTATAATTATTTGATAGAGATGAAGGAGAGATCTTTGGTAAAGTTGAAAAATTGGATGCACCTGGGGACCTTTAAAAATATGAAAATGTTAAATTAGATAAAGATGCTAAATTCTGAAATTAATCATGAAATAAAGAAAAGAACAGATGCCAATGTATGTAACAAATGAATGTTGAAAAACAAGTTATGAGCAAAAACCACTAAATATCAATTGGTTTCCAAATTCAAAATGCATTCTTCACATAAAATTTAAACTCATAGCAAAAAAGTGAACATTTTTTGTTTAATTAGTCAAATTAAACAAGCAACATCATTCTTTTGATTATTTTATTAAATAAAATGTATCTCTTTTCTAAAAATTAAACATTTACTACAAAACATTTTGTTGCCAATGTTCCATTGATTGAAATATTTAAATTATTTAGGATAGTAGTCTCTTCTCATGAGTTAATCCAGAATAGCATTACATAGTAAGAAGCCAAGAATCCAATTGTTCACAAAGTCACTCAAACAATAAACTCTTAATAATAGAAAGAATACAGAAAAAGCATGAATAATAAATCCCAAAGATAATACACAAAGAATTTTTTGGTCAAGAAATTCAAAGCTGATTAATATTACAAGTATATAATAATAATAATAAACTTAGTAAATTCAGATAATCTTGAACCATTTAGAGTTTTTCAACATTTTATTTGGTGTCATTTAGTGCCACTCAGTGGCAGTCTGGTGAAGCCTAAGTATGGACCCTTTCTTGGATGATGTTTTAAAATGCATTTTAAAAATACATAGGATTACAGAGGAAACCAATTATATTGAAATTATCTGTTTTAGAAAACAAGTTCACTGATCCCAAGTAAAGAACCCTTGGTTTAATACAACACAGATGAAGAAAGATGCTTATGGAGATAGTAATTTGCCCCAAAGCCACCCAACTATTAAATAGCTAAGGTAGGATTCAAAGTAGGAGCAGGGCAGGCTCCTACTGCCCTGCAATGTTCTAGTGGTAATTCTTAAATTTGTTATCTACAGCAATTTAATCAGTTAATTTCTCCTATAATTTGGTTTACACTATTAATTTATTTGGCAAGTTCCTTTCCCACTAACAGTGTAAAACTAAACTTCAGTACAATAGCAACATTATCACAAATTTCAAATTTGGGAGGATCAAATGAAAATGGAAAAGGCTCAATTTTATTTTTATATTTTAATTTTGATCTACTCACAATTTCTCTATAAGATAAACATGAACTAAGATATACCCTTAATCCTATAGAGAATTTTAGCAGCAATCTCACGGATTCAAACTTTCAAAGTACAAAAGTACCCTCAATGTTCTATTTTGTGGCTAAATTCATATAAATTCTTTTGCTGACCATCAGACATTTGCTATATTTATCAACATGCAGTAAAAATAGTGTTTAACAGGAATAGGTAAAACTGATAAGTTGTTTTTGTAGGCTTTATAAAATTTAAGTATCTACCTACCTATTTATTCCCACAATTTTTGAAAATATCTTTTTATGCTGCTACTCAGGCATTTCTAACAAAATAAAGGGTTACCTGCATGGTATTGATGGGGTTAACAGACTAACTTGAGCCTGATAACAATTTGCTGAATTGAATTTGGAGTTAAATGCTTTCCTTCAGTAACCCCAAATTGAGCTACAGACCTAGAATACATGCAGGAAATTGTGAATCCACGATCAACAATTTTAGACTATTTAGAGGGGGTTGTAATATGATAAACCAGTTTATCCACTTATTATGTGGTTTTCTTTTTATAGATCTTGCCCACATTCTGCATATTACCCTGCTTATTAATAACCTCCATTGTTAAATAGACAAGATAGCTTTGAAATGTCAGTGTAGGTATGGGAAATTAGAAGAGATGAACTATATAGTCATATTGCAATAATGAAAAAGTGGTTTGTCTACATGGATTTTAATAGCTACTAGTGTTCCTTACTTCCTTTTTCACTTTTACCAATTAAAGATTATACTGTATCCAAAACTAATTTATCCAGTAGACATACCATAGTTATTATTCAAAAATCAATCTGTGAAATTAGATAAATGCCAGTTGAATGAATTTTGAAGAAAGTACACCAGAATTTGTAATATTAGACAAACTCTAATACAAAGTTTAAAAAGATGGTAGATGTTATTTGTCATTAATGTTTTCACACTAATTGCTATTAACAAGTACAATATTTTTAGTATTTAAAAAAAAGGTACCAAGTATTATTCTAAATTGAGTTTTTTTTTTTTATTCTAAGCTATGGCAAGAAAGGTTATACATGTCATTAGAAAACTAAAATTTAGTATCAATAAATAAAACATTCTCTTATGGACAACACTTACTGGTCATACATGACTCCTTCAAGAGAAACTAATTTTAAAATATCTGAAATTTTATTTACCATTCCGAATACCTACTTCTGTGCTCTACTTTTTTTTTTTTGGAGAGGATAAGAGGAATTTGGTATGGGGAATTCTAGATATGGAAATTCCTTTTACCAATACAAAAGAATAGCTTTTTGACACTTAATAGTATAGAGAACTGCTAACTGACTTGGTCACACACTTATGGTACATGTTTAAGGTAGGACTTTAAAATTCTGATCTTCCTGACCTTTATGCACATTACCACTCTGAACACAAAAATATTTTTTGCCTATTGAACATGGACTTGCACAGTGAATGATATGATTATTATATTTATTTTAAATTTACTTACATTTATATTAAATATATGACCATAAGGCCATTAGACATTTTTTACTTCCTCATACTACTTACATTACACATACCCTCCCCCCCACAGTAAAGCTTTTTTCCACCCAGAAATTGATTTACAAATTCAAACTTAAATGTTCTCCCAGTTTGAAATAATTTTTTCCTCTTCATTTAACAATGAAGGTTCTTGACAGAAACTTGAAAAGTACTGCTGAGTAATAATGAAGTTTCATATATCAAGGTTAAATTAAAAAAAAAAAAAAAAGAAATATATATATATATATAGCTAGCTAAAATTGCATGTATGTATGTATGTGTGTATGCTAATATAGAGCCATTACCCCTCCAACTTTGCTTTTGACTTTCTGTATTTTGTCATGATTTCTCAGTTGCTGTCTCACTCAGAAGGTTCCCTCAGCACCTATGGCTCTTCATCCTGGAACATTCCTTGTCATGCTACGTCCCTTCTCTCATTGCTGAACTCCTTCCTGAATCTCAATTAGCAGGTAGGGGTGGAGGACCCTAAACTGGCCAATTTTCATTCTCCTCCTGACTGTTTCTGACTTTTTGTACTTATAGGGTACCTACCCTCCCTTTTCTGTATTGTCTCCCCCATTAGATTGTAAGCTCCTTGAGAGAAGAAAACTATCTTTGCTTTTTGAGGTTTTTTTTGGTAGCCTTAGCACTTAGCATGGTGCAGGCACATAGTAGATAATAAATTTTTAGTGAATCGAATTCAATTGTTGCTTGTATTTGTATCTTTCCTATAGCACTGAGCACACCATCTGGGACATATTAAGCATTTAATAAATGCTTGTTTCCTTGCCATACAAGCCTTCTTTCCTAAAATAGCAAACAAACCTCTTTTCTTTATACATTAATATGCCATTTTCATTTTTTTAAAGAAAGGTTAGACTACTCAAGTACAAAGAAGGTAGAAAACAAGTTAACAATGAATAATAAGCAGATGATATAAAAAGCTCTCATGAATAAAGTCAAGCATACTGAAACTTCACTATAATATTTGCTTCAAAATCGATTTAGGCATAAAAAGAATGTACAATTACTTAAATAACAAAAAAGACTTATTTATAATGTAGTTTCAGCTTAAGGCACGGTGATCCTATTGCTGTCTCACTCTACTTCTGTCTCATTCTACTTCTCTATTTACTTTCACTGTAAAATTTTTTGACTGAGTGATGTATACCTTTTTTCTTTTAATGAGATATTTATTCCTCCTTAAACTGTGACAATTTGGCATTCACTTTCACCTTTTTACTTAAAGTTGAACAATGAAATACATGCATGATCTCTCAAAGACCTAAGCCATAGGCTTCTTTCATTATTTAATTGTTTTGCTACATTTGTGAGTGCTGACTACTTTTAGGACATTCTTTTGCCCAAAAGCCTTCAATAATCCCATATTTCCTACAAAACTGCTCTGCCTAATAATTTCATGGTGTATCATCATCTGACACCTTTTTTTACCCCTTCACTTCTAATTCATGCAACTTCTCTCCATTACATGATTGAGGGGAAAGGATCTACCCTGCCATCCCTTAAGAAGGTCATTCATTGTCCAGCTTATATACCTTTATTCACATTAATATAAGCCTGGAATGTTATTCCCTTTAAACTGTTGACTCTTCAGTAACTCAAATACCATTTCCTCCAAGAAGCAATAAACTTAAAAACTTCAAATGCATTTTACATTGGTGAGGTAATCCACAAACTGTTTCATGAAAATTAAATTTATTTATTATCTACTGGAAAGATGAGGGCAGGTTTTCTGGGATCCACATAGAAGAAAGGGGAAGCTGAGGGAAGCACTAACAACTAAGGGAATCAGGAAAGGCCTTTGGTAGAAGATGGTACTTGAGCTGAGCCTTACAGACAGGAGGCTGAGGTGAGGAAGAAAACATTTCAGACAAGGGGAATGACTTATGAAAAGGGAGGGAGACAATAATAAGACTAATTTGGCTGGAATGTACAGCCAAAAAAAAATGTTTGGAAGTATGTATTTCTGGAAGCAATTAGTAGATGCCTAAATGATCATAGCAGCACTGTGAAACATTTTTGTAATATCTTTACCACAGACAAATGCTTATCTGGCATTTAATCATATAAGAGACTTGTATGGTTAAATTCTCAGTGTTTGTCTCTTCAATGAAACAGTAAAATCCATGTAGATTTTAGAGCAATGAGGCTCTGCACATAGATGCATAAAAATAAATATGCTGAGTTATCTGAGCCCCAGCATGGATAGCATTATAGTAAAGTTCTAATATGTAAGCACAATGATAAAATTCCACTTAATAAAAAGAATGAAGAAAGCATATTAAAAAAAAAAAAGATTCATGAAAATTTTCACTTAAACAATTATAGCATGGTTAGTCAAACAATTCAGAAAGTTATACCCATGCATTAATATATTGAAACTAGCCAATATTTACTTATTTAAAGCTATGACTCTTTTTGAAAGAACAGTTCATATTTTATTATTACACATTTGTATATTATTTTAAAATATATATATAACATTATATAAATATATTATGTTATATAAAATATAATAACTACTTACAAATGGTTGCCTAGAAAACACCAAGTGGGGTCATGTAGTCAAACCCAACTGAAAAACTACTAAGCAACACCATCTATGAATAGGTCACAATAATAGGCATTGGTTATAGTTTGCTTGTTGATAAATGATTTAAAAATCCCAGGTGTGTTGAAATATGATTTGAATATGTAAATTTATGTGTGTATATTTGTTTACACTCATGTAAAAATAAAAGAAAATGAACATTAGAGACTCTTTTTATTCTTTAATGTTTTATTTCTTGATTGTCAGTCTGATCAGATTGAAAACAAGGGAAGTGAGACATAACAGTGAGGCTGGAATCAGATTGTAAGCAGCTTGAAATGTCAGAAGAATTTATATTTGATGCTATAGGCATTAAGAAGCTAATGGAGTTTAACTGAGCATGAAGTGACATGGTCTGACCTGTGCTTTAGAAAACTCACTTTGAATAGATGGGAGAAGAGAGAAACTTGAGAAGAAAGTATTAACTAGGAGGCTGATGTAATAGTTCAGGGTGAGAGGTGATGAGGTTCTACATCAGAGTGAGACTGATGGTTATGTGACTGTAGAGAAGAGGATGCATACAACAGATGGAGATTAAAGCTGACAATGCTTGAAGTTGTTAGTTTAGTAATTGATTTAACAGATTTTGTTAGTTTTATTCCATTTATAATATTTCCAGTTCTTCTAAGAACAAAGAATCCAGAGATAATTAGTACAAAAATTCATCAAGAATTTCTTTTATAGGCATTCTCCCCTCACCCCCAATCCTCATAACCGATGCTTAACGAACTTTAATGAGAGTAAATAAACGATCTTTAAAAGCAACATATTGAACTTATGAGTAGCTCTAATTGTTATAGAGTTAGTCCTCATATTAAACCTAAATAGTCATGTCTATAGCTTCTAACCCCTGTTGCCAGTTCTGCCTTTGGGACTAAGCAGAATAAAGGGTAAATGTTCTTCTAAAATGACAGTCATTCAGTTATTTGAAAATAAGTTATTGAGTCCCAACTATTCTTCTTTGCTCCATTCTAAAAATTTCTAATTCCAAAAAGGCATATTCTTCAATTCCTCTTACAATCCTGGTTTCTCTTTGACGTGCTCCTGTTCTTGACCTTTTTCCTAAAATACAGTACCCAATACTAAGTATATTATTATAGATGTGGTCTGACATGTTAATGAACATCACACATGTATATGTGTGTATGTATACTAATATATGTACTTTCTTAAATTGGTATTTGTTATATATTTTGAATACCTTCCTGATGTTCTAGTGGGGACATTATAATATTCTCTTTTGTATTGCTTTTCTGTTTTTCTTTTTGCTTATTTTGTTTCTGTAAATAAAATAATTTGGGGGAAAAGAAATTTTAATTCAAACACACACACACACACACACACACACACACACACACACTCACTCACCTAAATTATTGATCTAAATGTGGAAAAACATAGGGTTCAAGGTAAGATCCATGAAGCATCTTACCAGAGATCTCCCTCCAAGTTGTTATCAAAAAAGAGCTATCATTAATTTGGTCTCATATGACCTCTTCTTAATGAAGTCATTAAAGAAGATAAAATGGCTTTTAGTAATCAGAGGTTTCCCAAATCAATCTTTTACTGTTTTTTAAAACTTTCTCAAGATAAGTTATGCTCTCTGATATGTAGTTGGTTGCTCCCTTTAGTACTACAATCCCTTTACAATTAAAAATTGCTCTTTTCTGCTTGTACCCTCTTTCATCCTCTGCAATCCTTTTTAAATGACCAGTAATGGATCAACAATCCTATCTGTCAATTTTTAAAGAATTATAGGATATCTGGGTTCTGATAATTTGAACTTAACTGAGGGCAGCATGATGCTGATTACCTTATCACTTAATCTTAGATTTCTACACCCTTCTAACTACTTTCATTCTTCATTCCTAGTCCAAAAAGGATCTTCTTTGGAAAATAAGTAAAGTGAGTTGTTTTTTAAACCTTTTCATCACAATCCATTAATTACCCTAATCTCCCTGAGCATCAATTCTAGCCAAGAAAAAGCTTTTGCTTGTAATAAATGTTAAAATACCTTTTGTTTTTATGTTATCCTTACCACAAATCACAAGCATTATCTGATTTTGAGCTTTAGCTCAAACAGTTAGCTGAAACAGTGCTTACAGAACTGTGTTATTCTTTTATAGAGACCTGATGCAAGAAAAAATAAAACAGAGCCCTGACTGTTCTTTTAAAGCCCAGTTTGGTTTTTCTCCAGTACTGCTAAATTTATGCAAATATACTGAGGTACACAACAATTTTGTTTTTGCTCCCTGACAAAAACTGTTTTCATCCTGAAACTCTTAGATAACAAGGTGAATAAGGTCACTGAAATGCAAACATCACAGTGGCAGGGAGCTTCCTCTTTCAATATAATATATAAGGTTATGAGGTCATCTACTCTCATCTCTTCATTTTACAAATGATAAAACTCAAAGAGATCAAGCAACTTGCCCAAGTGCAAGTAGGTACTAAGTGGCAGAGGTAAGATCTGAATTCATGTTTCTGACTCTTTAAGTTTAGCTCTTTTCAATGTAGTATTCAGACTTTGACTTATCTCAAGGGTGTTAGTATGTCTCCTAATCTCAGAAAGTCAATTCTCTCTAATTATAGGGTCTTGACCCTAGTTCAGGTCATCATTTCCTTAGTATCTTGGGATTTATATATACATTTAACTATACATATTACATATATATATATAAAACATATACACACACACACCATATATTAACAAACAGTTGCAAACACTCAAACATCCTGAAGGTGAAATCAAAGATCACACTGAGATAGGATTTGAACTCAGGTCTTTCTGACCTAAAGCTCTAGGCATCTCACAAAACTGCTTTTTTTTTTTTTTTTTTTTTTAAAATACTGTTGCTCTTTCAATCTTCCACTATTTTCAACTGTCAGATTTACAAATAAGTGTAAGTTTTAAATCAGCACTCCCCTTGCCAGATTTATTAGATCTATTTTGCTAAAATATATAGTGTTTGCTAGTTAGGGCAGGTTCAAGGCTTTTTTCAGTTTCCTGATGGTAATGATTATTAATATTCCTTAGGAATTCCTATTGTCAATATCCTTTTTTTTTTTTTTAAATAGCAACTATTTAAATAAGTCAGGTTGGAGCTTCAATAAATCTATTTTTTTATTTTCTTGTGACTAGGTATCAATTTTGATCTTTGCTCTAAGAAGAGAATAATTTGACAGTAACAAAGACAGCTTTTTTGGCAGTAGTTATTTCCATTCTATTAAGTAAGTTAATTTCATTTATGAGGTATTTAAATGCTTGCCACATCTAGAGCCTACTTATTCTCTTCTGGAAGAGAAATGTCAATTATACAGAGGTTTAAGGACTTTAGCCCTTCCTTCATATTTCTTTTTTCTTAACATAGTTTTTATTGTCCTCCACTGCAACTATCTGTATTGAAATTACTGAATGATGTATATTTTGATGTCTTCTTTTTTGGTGGGAAGATGGAAGTGAGGGGAGGTGGTGCTAAGTTATTATAGAATTTTTCTTTCTTTTCATTGTAACAGATGTTGTACCATATGGTACATTTATCTTCATAGTAGTCTTTTTCAAATGTTTACCACCAACAAAAACTACAAGTCGATTAAATGTCCCATCAAATTGGTGTCTATTCTGCCTTTGGATGTACCAGAAAATCAACTCTGCAACTCCTTTAATTTACTTTTCTGGAAGAATCGAGTGCTATCTCCTCATTTGACTGCTATATGCCTTTGCCTTCTGGCTTAGTTAACAAAAACATCCCGTTTATTATGATTCAATTCAATCAGTAATAAATTTACCTATTAATCACCTTTTGGGGTAGGGAATATATGAGTTATGAAGAACATTCAAGAGGCCCTCATAGAATGATACCCAGAGTGTCAAAGGGTAAAAGGGAGAAAGACTGAGAAGACACGAGAAGCAGGACAGCAATTAAGAGAAGACACGAGAAGCAGGACAGCAATTAAGAGGATCTCTAAACACGGCCTACTTTGGGGTTGAAGAGGTACTGTTAAGAGCAATGTTTCCAGGCATGAGTAGCTAACTAAGGTTAGACCTGGAAAGGTAGGGAAATGAGATAGTTTTCCATTCTATCCAGAAAATGCCAAATCAGAGTGTAGGCTATGCATGCAGCTGTAACATATTCTGTGGTGTGTGTATGTGTATGTATGTATATATATATGTATATGTGTGTTTATGTATGTGTATATATATATATATCAATAAGTATTTACTATATGTCTATTATTTGCTGTGTACTGTGCAAGGTATTAGGGAAAGGGACAGGAATCTGACAGTGATTTCACTGATACTAAGAACTCCAGCATAAGGAAATTCCCTCTACTGAGAGGCAAAATGACTTGCCCAGGAACCCACAGCCAGACACTAGATGCTATGGATAAAAATGGAACTGTCCCTGCTCTCAAGGAGGGTATATACATATAAGTACATATTAAATATATACAAGCTAAATTGTGGGATGGAAAAACAGGACGACCTGGAGTGATCAGTTAGGGCTTTTGTTAGAAAGTGGCGCTTAAAATGAGATTTTCAAGAAAATAAATTGCTCTAAAGGGAAGCAGTCAGAAGAAAGTACAAGGGAAGGTGGGACATTTTAGCCATGGGAGCAAAAGCACAGAGGTAGGACACAGGAATGTCTCAAATGAGAAACAGGATAGTAAATTTATCTCAATCAAAGGGATAACTTTTAATTAAGTTGTAAAGATAGATTTAAGCCAGAGTATGAAGGGCTTGGAAGGTGGATTAGCATTACTTAACCTTAGAGATAATAAGAAGCCATTAGAGTATGCCAGTGATATATCTGATTTGATCTTTTGCAAAATCTTTTTGGCAAATGAAGGTGGATTGGATTGGAGACAGATTTGAGATAGGGAGACCAATTAGAAAGCTGTTGCAATCAATTAAGCAACACACATTTATTAATTGCCAATTCTGTGTCATGTGTACTGATAGGAACTCTTTTTTTGTAGCGAGAAACAACTGAAAACTAAGGAACTGACCCATCAATTGGGAAGTGATTGTCACAAGAAATAATGTAGGGTACTTACAACATAATATCAATATTGTAAAAACAAATAATTTTGACCTTGAGAGATCTAATCAATACAATTATGTACTGTTTCCTGAATGCTGAAGAATGACATCCACCTTCTGAAATAGAGGTGATGAAGTAATTATACAGAAAGAAATACACATTTCTGAATAGGAACAATGTGGAAATTTGTTTTGCTTAATTAGGCTTATTTGTTACAAGGTTTTTTGTTTTTTGTGTTTTTCATTTTTCTTTTTCAGCAAGGGAAGAACTAGGAAAAAAAAAATTAATTTGGAAGTTTTCCAGTGAACCCAAAGTAACTAACAAGTGATGTTATAGATGTAATCTCTGTATTAATATATGGGATGGATTAGATAAATTCTGATTACTACTATAGGCTTTTGGTTGGTATCCCTTCCTCAAGTCTCTTCTCTTATCTAATATCAAGTAGATTTTTAAAAAGAGGAGGGTGTGACCACATTCAAGAACCTGTAGTGGCTCCATATCACCTTCAGGATCAAATGTAAAACCTTCTTTTTGGCTTTTAAAACCTCCATTATCCAGTCAGTCTCTTTCATTCCCAGTTTCTGATACCTCTCCCCACCCCCCTTTTCTGAAATTCAGTGTCACTGGATCTGTGCTATCACTTGCACTTTGCAAAGCACATTTCACAATGCCTAGAAGACAGTAGGTGTTATAAAAATGCTGCTTTTGCTATCTTGGCTACCATCACCATTATCTCCACCTCCTGATTTCCCTGATGTCCTTCAAGTCTCAGCTAAAATCCCATATTCTGCATGAAGTCTTTCATAAATACTAATTACTTTCCCCCCAGAGAATTTCCAATTTATCCTGCTTATATCTTATTTGCATACTGTTCCCTTGCATTTCCTCCTAACCTCATATTAGACTGTGATGTGAGCCCCTTGAAAGGAGGAACCAATTTTATTTTTTTGTGGGGGAGAACACCCTTTTTTGTATCCCCAGGATGCAGCAGAGTATTTGGTATATGGAAGATATTTAATAAGTACTTTTTGACTTAGGTCAAGTTTTTATGAGTGTATAAAAACTATACTTTTACAAACAATTTAAATATAACTCTCTTGACTTTAGGAAAACTACAGTGAAGGATATTTAATAGCAAGCCAGAGCAAAATCCATTCTTTACAAACTAATCTATTAGGTTTAACAATCAAAGAGAATAACAAACTCAGAACTTTTCTCCTCAAATCAGAGAAAATAAGAATATTTGATATATTTCATAGGAAAATTATTACTCATAACTTGTCATTAGTAAAAATAGCACAATTTCAAAAGGTATAAGATAAAATTCTCTAGATAATTTGAATATCAATTACACAGTAGGTGAAGTCTCAAAAAAATCTGTAATTTTTGAAATCATGTCCTAAAAATTACTTAAATATTACAGAAGATATTGTATGACCTTTCTATGCAGAGGGGCCTAAGTTACAAGATCTCATATCCAAGTAAATAAAGGTTTAATTACTTTACCATATAATGCACTGGTATTTAACAATTGTATTTATAAAGTACTCTCAAGTCACAAGCATTCATGGCTAGGATGCTGCTGCATTATGAAATTCTGCTTAACAAAAAATACATGAGTAATACAGGGAGTGTGTAAAACTACTGGCTCAATCTTTCAGCAAAAACTATTGGCTCAATATTTCCATTTGGATTTACTTTAGGTTAAGGTTTTCTCTTAAGCATTATAATAACTATTATATATATAACATATTTACATTGTATGTATCCCAAAGTTTTATAGGCTAGAAATAATAATAATAACAATAATATAGCGTTATATGCCAGATACTGTGCTTAAGCACTTTCCAAATATTTTCCCATTTGATCCTCACAACAACCCTAGGATGTAGGTTCTATTAATACCCCCATTTAAAGATGAGGAAACCGAGGTGCAGAGCTGTTAAATGACTTGCCAACAAAGCTGTTAAGTGAAGATGGATTTTAATTCAACTCTTCCTGACTATAAGCCCACTGCTTAAATGGACAAGTCAAATAAATCTCTAGGTAAATATGCAAGATATCTTAATTTTGCCCAAAATAACTTAAAGATACATTTTATGACTTTTGGGATATTTGTGATCTGTTGCTTTTAGTTTCAGTCAAAGTTATTTAAACAAAGTATTTAATATTTTATTGTAAATAAAGCATTTTCTTGGTAAAAAAAAAGATTTATACTTTGGTTGGAGAGAGATTACCTTAAGTTTTCCTGACAAGCTCTGTCCAAGACAAAATGGCTAATTTTAAAATATTTCAGATTACTAAAGTAAATCACTAAAGAACAATCAAATGGGTATTTCACCGATATAATTTTTTATTTGGGAAGTATATGGCAAATGTTTAATTATTTATAAGTGAAAGGAATTCTAGGTGAAGAAATATATTACCATTGCAGAAGACAATAAGAAGTTAAGTGTTGTGTCAGAGGAAGAATGTGAAACCTTAATTCAAAAAGATGGCTTCCTATCTACGTGTCATATTTTCAATAAGAAAGTAAAATTTTCTTATTGTGTTAATTTTCCTTTTCATTTTAGTCTACATATCTGTTGGGTTTCTTACATAGAAAATACAATAGATACTAACAAAGACATTGAGTTTTAGTCAAACTAATTGAAATCTTAGCTAGGAAATAATATTGGTCATACTGTACATAATTCCAAATTTCACTAAATTCTGATTGGTCCAAAATATTACCAACTCCCTTCAATTATATTTGGTGTTACAATGCTACCAATTTTCAATAAACTACAAACCACTCATGTGACATCACATTTTTAAATGGGATCTCTGGTATTATTATATTGAATATTTTTATATATTTTATTTAGCAACTATAGTATGTTGTGACTTATGTTTTGCTTCTTAAACTAAATTGTGAAATTCTTAAGAGCAGGACATTGCTGTAGATTTCTGTATTTCCTGCAAGGAGCAATGTTACTATTGCTCATATGAAGCAACTGTATTGATTTCAAAAAAGAATTAAAGGGGCAGTTAGGTATGCAGTGGATAGAGTACCACCCTTGAAATCAGGAGGACCTGAATTCAAATCTGGCCTCAGACACTTAACACTTCCTAGCTGTGTGACCCTAGGCAAGTCACTTAACTCCAATTGCCTCAGCAAGAAAAAAAATTTTTTTTTAAGTTGAAGGAAAGATATTTAATGAAATAAAGGGTCAAATAACTAACCACTGACTTGCATGTCAGTGACTAAGTGAATCTTTTGCATTACTATAATAAGAGTACTCAGTAATATTATTATATTAATAATACTAATAATAAGAACAATAGTAACTTGCAGTTCTATGGTAGTTGAAAGATAAAATTATCTCATAATTCTTGTTAACTCTTCTGTAAGTGAGAGTAATACTGGAAGGATCCTCACTTTAAAGAATAGGTTTTGATCAGTTAAACAACTTGACGGTTATCACAAAGCTGATTAAATGGCATGCAATTTGACCTAGGCAAATGACCTAGACATTAAATTCAGTGCTCTTTCTACTACATAATTTCCTTCAGAATATCAAACATCGTTGCAAATTATGAGCAAAGATAAATTAACTTTATGAAATTCTAAATAGAAGACCCAACACTGACTCAAATTTTAATCTTAATAAGGAACTAATAATCAAACATAAGCTTTCAAACAAGTTATTTCCATATTTTGCAAGATTAATCTCTCACTCATAAAAACCTACATACTTTCTTTGGCTCTCTTTACACCAAGTTAATGCTTTCATACAGCTACCCACTGTAACTTGACTATGAAAATAAGCATTTAACTAATAGATTCAGGAATTTCCCATGGATATTTCAAAAACAATGTGACTGCTGTCTAATTATTATGTATATTTTAAGACTGGTGCTTAATTTAAAACTATTTTCTTTTATGTTATGAGCAAGTAGATAACTAAATTATTTCACTTATTAAAATTCAAGTCAACCAAAAGCATCTGTGTAGGCTGTACAAACAAGCTATTATAAATATATGCCTTACGATCAATATCTTATAGTTAAAAAGGAATCCTAAATTTAACTTTTGTCATTCTATTTCATATTCTAAATTCCTCATTTCTCAAAAATCTTTGTTTCATAGCAATATTACCAATAAAAACACAAAACATTTTACAATGCAGATTTGCCACTTTGAATAGAACATACCAGTATAAATAAAAAGTTTAAATCAATTTGAAAACTTAAGAAAAAAATCCTGAAACATTAAATGAAGGCATATAGATTATATTTCAGTTACATTCAATTATTCTGGATTTTAATGTACAAAAAGTAGTTATAAAAGCATAAAAGTTGAATCACTCAGATACTTACTTAGGAGTTGAAGGACCTCTTGGCCACGTTCCATCTTCATTTTTCTGCTCTATTACTAGCATCTGCAAATATGACATAATAAAATGGTCTTCTATAATTTTAAAGTTAAAAATCAAAATTAATCCATGATATTTTTTTCTTTGTTTTTAGTCCAAAAAAGGCATGGGTTCAGTTGTTATACAATAACAGGAAAATAAAACCCACTATTATAGGTTAGATAGTGTAACAACTAGTTTTTGATCTTAATTTTGACTCATTTACTAGAGTAAACAAAATACCTATAAAATCTATATTATTATTTTCTCAGGAATCAATGTAAAAATCTCGAAAACTAATTTGTAGAGAATGAATACTATTTGTGTGACTTTAGCGTGTCATGATCATACTCTATGTATTTTGTCAATGTATTCAGATACATTTAGATACAGATAAGAGGATCGCTATGAGGAAGCAAGAAAAATGAAATCCTTACTTTAAGAGTAACTACACTGGCATATAAATAATACATATTATATGTTTATATTTCAGCAAGGAAAATCTTTCTTGATATTCTTGGGAAATGATGTAAGCATTATGACCACAAAAATTACTATACATATAAAATTAAATGATCAGACCAAAAGAGCACTGAGCAATGTTAATCTAAAAGGAAAGTCTCTGGGAGTGTTAAGGGCTGTCCTTGTTCAACATATCATTGACTTGAATAAAAACATAAATAGGATGCTTAATCAAAATTATCAAGAATACAGAACTTGATAGGAAAAGGCAATATATTAGAAAACATTAAAAATCTGAAAAACAAATTTAAAAAATGGAAAAGTAGGCTAGAGTTAATAAAATGACTTCTGAGGTATCTTCTAATTCTTAATTATTTATTTTTCTAAACTGAGAAGTAACTAAGGGCTTAGCAAACCAAATTTTTTCTGAAGTGAGAGGTAACTAGGGGCTTAGCAAACCAAATTTTCTAAAAGTGGCTAACAATGAATGTCTAAGTTTAAAGAAAACAGGAATTTGAATAAGGAGAGGTGGATTTGAATCTCAGCTCTAACAATGCCTGTGACTGTGGGCAGTTCATTTAACCTTTCTCAGTTTCTATTTCTTCTTATATGAAATGAAAAAGTAGTGTTTGAGTTTTTGTTAGCAAAAGTGGTTTTTCAATCTTAAAGCACTAGATATATAGATACACATGACCAATTATTAACATTATAACACATAATTATGTTAACAACAAAAGGTAACCAGGTTTTGCTGAAACAATTACCATTCTTTTAGAAAAATGTCTGGGTTACTTATTGAAGTTTAGAGTGGAAAGAAATCCCAGATATGTCACCTGGTCAAAACCCCTCATATTAAAAGATGTATTAACAGAAAAAGGCACAGCCAATGATTGTGCAGCTAGTTAGTAAAGAACCAATACTAAATGCCAATAAATATTTATTTCACTGTAATTACTTTGAATTATATTAACTTTAAATAATCTTTAGCAGAAATTTTTTATAGAAAAACTAGTAATATAGACTATTATTCTAAAATCAATTCTATTTTGTTCTAATATTAGGAAAATGCTCTTATGGATGATATGAAATAGTAACATGAGTTATTGATTTTAGGCATTTAAATTTATTTATATATTTTCATGTTCAATACACTGGGTATTATTATGGATATTATTATTATTTTTAAACTTTTTATTGACAGAACATATATATGGGTAATTTTTTACAAAATTATCCCTTGCATTTACTTCTGTTCCGACTTTTCCCTTTCTTCCCTCCACCCCTTCCCCTAGAATGGCAGGCAGTCTTATACATGTTAAATATGTTATAGTATACATGGATATTATTATATTAAAACCTTAAACATATTAAAGTCACACCAGGGGAGATGTGACTGGAGAGATATGGATCAATTATTCAATTTTACTCATCTTGTCCCTAACCCAAGCATTCCTCAACACTCTTAACTGAAATGAACATTATCACCTTTCAGTCAAATGGAAATCTCTAAATAGAGCTTCCCCTATTTAAGCTTCCCATAAATTGTCTCTGGCAGTTTCCTCTTCTGAACAAATGCTTTTTTGGATAGATTTTTCTTCTTATTTTTGCTGGATTTAAGCTCATGCAGAATAGTAAGTTTTAAGAGGGATGATCATCAATAAAAAATTTAAATAAGCGTTGGTGTTAACAAGATGTTGGAAGTAATAAATGTTAACAGAGAAACTTTAAGGAAGTAAATTCAATTAGCTGAATTGTACTGAAATGTGAATATGTACTATAAATGTATTTTCCATCAGTCTATTTGCTGACTTATGATTACTGATTTTAATTTTAAAAATATTTAATGGGAGCCAATCTCCATTGCTGTCTCCCATCAAGAAGTGTTAATAATCTTCCTTTTAACAAAATGTATCCCAAGTCACAGAATCATGGAATCTTAGGAGTTAAAGGAATCTCAGAGATCTTCTATATAACTTTAGCATATGAACACTCTGCTAAAATATATCTGATAATTCACCATCTAATTGTTTGAAATGATAAAATTCACTCTTTTTCGGAGTCAAGCCACACAATTTTTTCTTGAATAGTTGTTAGGAAGTTTTTTCTTATAAAAATTGATATGCATTATGGAGCTCCTAATATGTGCCAAAGTACTATGTATGCATCTCAGGAGATACAAGGACAGAAAGTATCCAAGCCCTCTATTCTGTGGGGTTAAGCAGTATGAGTTCTCTTCCACATGCTAATTCTTCAAATACATAAAGAAAGTTTTAATACTCCTCATTCCTAATTTTTTTTTTCTAGGCTAAACATTTGATCAGTTCATTAATCATTATTATGAAATAGTTTCAAATGCATTTAACATTTCTGTACAAACCCTAAAACTTGTTTTAAAAAAATCTAAACATCTAGAACTGAACATATTTCCAGATGCAATCAGACAAGGATGGAAAAGACTGATGAGCACTAGCATTTCAGATAATACATTTCTTTTTGATAAAAAAGCATCATTAGATTTTTCCCACTTTGCTTGCTAAGTAAGGCTGGCTGCTAAATTAGCTTTTGGGTTTTTCCATGAACTGTTTATTTAGTCCAAAATTCCACCTATGTAGAGATAATTTTGGGGAATTAAGTAAAAGCTTTTATATTTACCTTTCTAAGGTGTTTAGTAAATACCTTACTAATATTTACCAAAACTTAAGCACTTCTTATCTATCAAAAAATTTTCAGATCTTGTTATGTTTTAAATATAGCAACTACCCTCTAAAGCAACTATACATTTGACAGACATTTGATAAACTGATATACCTTTATCCAAATAACTGATAAAGGTATTAGAACAGGACTAAGGACAGGCTCTTCTTTCATTAGATTTCCTTCTTGGATGACAGTGATCCATTAATCAATATCTTTTAGGTCTATTGAGTCTATTATGGATATTCAGGTACACACATATAAGTAATAAGTATCTAACATACTTAAAATAAAAAGTGTTAACAAACAATACCTGTCCTTGATATAAACCAGCATCCTGAATGGTACTGTCTGGCTTATTTAGTGGCTCAAATGTATTACTCATGTATTTGTTCCATAATCTGGTCTCTTTTTCATCTGGAATATTGAAGATTTTTCTTATTTCTTTTTCAATTGTATCTGAATTTAAAGAAAAAAAATTAAATATAAAAACTTAAAAGTTGACATCAGATAAAGTTAATCATTAATTAATAGTCCAAAACTTTAAATAAGAAGATGATATAGAAGCCAGGAAGTTGGGCTTAAAAGTCAGACAGAAGGGGTTCAAATACCACAGTACATAAACACACACATGCACACAGTCCTAGGCAAGTTTGTAGACATAAATTCCAAAAAAGGTCATTAAAATGTGAGATTGTTATTATACAAATGTTTTTTATTTCAAATGCATGTTTGAAAAAAGATTCCATTCAAATCAATAATAAAGAGATAAACATATAAGTCAAAGAAACTAAAAAGTCAAAACGCCTTTTTACATCAACTAGATCATTATTCACTAAACTGAATGTGAAATTTTTCTTTGAATAATTTCAATTATAAAAAATTAAATCAAGTCCATTAAAGATAAATTGCCTTCAAAGAGATTACCTCAAGTTTAAAAACACCTTAAAATTAAAAACCAGTCCCCTCCAAATATAGTATACTTTGAATTATATCATTTCACTATCATATTCTATTTTCTGCATATCAATTATATGATTATAAAATAAATCAAACACAGAAGCATAATTCAGCATATAGAAATGTTTTGATTACATTGTTTCTTAAAATTCAATTATAAGACTCATACTAGAATGTGCTAAATTTCAGAGTAATCAAAATCTACGAAATAAATAAATAAAATCAGTTTTAAAGAGTTCTATAATTATACAAAGTAAACATATTGAGGAAACTTAAATTTCTCTTCTTTAATATGAATCATTTAGGGTATACAGCAGATCTTTAAAAACATTACTTTTAATTCAGATTCCAAAAATAAAACCAAGATATTCAAAACAAAAGCTAATTATACAAAATTACCTTTTAAAAAAATCCAAATTAGATACCTTATTATTTACTAATCATACTTTTATCACATACTATGCTAAAAAGGAAGAAATGTTAAAAGATCAGATTTAGATAAAAAAAATTAAACATGAACTTAAATTCTTAGTGGCACTGGCACATTAA
Organism: Sarcophilus harrisii; assembly: GCF_902635505.1. NCBI lineage: Eukaryota > Metazoa > Chordata > Mammalia > Dasyuromorphia > Dasyuridae > Sarcophilus > Sarcophilus harrisii. The sequence continues at coordinate 76,889,898 of NC_045430.1, forward strand.
TTATTTTTTCTGTTGACATGACTATGATCTTTCAGAAAGGGCTTAAAAACTATTAGAGTACTTCCTAAAGAGTAAATGAAAAAAATAAGGAACCTAGCTGCAGCTGAGGTTAGAATCTCTCAAAGTGACAGTCAATTATTCTCAGTTTTACAATGAAAAAGCTAAGCTAGAACGAGGATCAGATTAGAAAAACTGAGTCCTTGAAGCTTTGTGTTTGTTAAACACTTTTGGCAAAGTCACCAAAAAAAGACTCATTCTCATGCTTTGCAGAGGTATGAATATGATCCTGGGTGCTTGATGCCAAGAAGAGACTGTCTATCTAAACAGGATGAACAAGGATCAATCTAAAAGCAGAAGAGAAATTATCTTTAGGAAGTCATAGGCAATGATCTTGTCTTTCCTTTCTGCCTGCTTGCCTGCCTGCCTATCTGTCTGTCTGTCTATCTAGCTATCTATCTATCTAGAGATGGCTTGTAGAGAAAAGATTTTTCTTTGGTTAGGGCAACCTGTGAAAAAAAGTAAAATATATCATGACTTCCAGTTCTCAGTGGCCCCCTTCCATTTACAGTCATGGTAGTAAGATAGCAGAAGGTAATAAGAATCACTTAGTTTTAAAACTATTTGTGAACACAAATTTCATTATTAGTACTTGCATAAGGTTTTTTGATCAGATACTAGGATGGTATAACACTGGAAGAATCAAATCATATTAATATTGACAAAATGTAAAGTATCATTTTAAGCCCAAAGGCAGTTAAGAAACTTCATTTGTACAGTACAATCTGTGGCTTCTTTGAACCTTAGAGAATCTTATAGAATCTCCTAGAACACTGTGAGACTAGGGGACTTGGCCAGGATTAAGTGGACAATTTGTATAATATGTTGGACTTGAACCCAGGTCCAGTTTCCTCCTGGCTTCATTTTTTTTTTTTTTAATTAAAGCTTTTTATTTTCCAAACATGTGCACCGATAATTTTTCTACATTGACTCTTGCATAGTTGTGTTACAAATTTTCCTTTTTCCCCCAACCAGTCCTCCTGGTTTCAAAAGCAGTATCCCTATCTGTTATGCTACACTGACTCATCTAGTCCAAAACTTTTTTTTTTTCCTTTAAGCTATATGTTTATTTTGTTTCTCTTTGATGAAAAAATCCCAAAATCACTGAATAATAATCAAAATACTGTATTTATGTAAGCATACCTAAACTTTCCCCTTTCTACTAGCTCCACACAGGTACCAAAGTGATTTTCCTAAAGTTTGGGTCTAATTATGTCACCTCCCTCCTTGCTCAGCAAATTTTATTGCATCTACAATCACATATAAACTTTACTACTTTTATAATCTTGTTTTACTTTACTCTTCTCCTATGTGTACACTGTGTTGAACTCATACTAGTTAACACAATTCTGCACACACCATGTATATGTGTCTTTGCACTGGCAGCCCCCCTTGGATGCACTCTTTCCTCACCTGTCTTTTCGAATGTCACCTTTCTCATTTAGCCCTTCCCCATGCTGTTCTGTCCTGCCCCACTCTGATCCTCAAAATTACAGATAAGTACCTAATTATTGATAGTAAAGGGGTGGGGGAGATAAGATTCACTTGCAGAGCAGTCCAATTCACTATAATTTGGCTTGTCTAGGCATTATATCACAGAAGCTATGTCTGGGGACTCTAAAGAAAATTATTTAAATGTAGAGTTTATCATCACTCTCAACCATTGTTCCTATTCTAATCCCAACTGAGATAAATGAACTTTACATTTTACCCTTTTTAAGGGACAACTTGAAGAAAAAAAATTTCTTCTATTAAAGTTCTAGTTTTACAAAAGAGAACATTTTGATTTCATAGTCTATCCACAAGCCTTTGACAGAACTCTTTTATTTCTTAATTCCAAACCATATTCTCTTAAAATTATGATCATCCTTTGTTCAGCCTACTTCCTTACTGAAGTCATTAAATACTTGCTTATATTTTGACTTGATTTAGGGAGATTTTCTTTAATTTTTCATAGAATTTTCTATTTCATCCTTTGCAATAGATGTTGTCACACAAATGAATTGTTTTCATGGTAGTCTCTATATTCTCTTATGAACACTGCAAATTAAGATGATCACAGAAGCACACATGAAATGAAGATAATAGGGATAGGGAAATCTCAGTACTTTCTTCACCTGAGATTTCCCTATCCCTATTATCTTAGACTAAGTGATCTTTAAGACCATATTCTATTATTTTATGCTATGTTTTCACCTATCCCATCTATTAATGTATCATTTCTTTTTGATTTCATGAAAATTCATCTGTTATAGAAAATGTGACTAATCCAACCAATTTAACTTAAGCATTTCCATGTATTCAAATTATATAAAAGGTAAGGTTCAATTTATATAAACTTGATAAATATAAATCCAGATCAATATGATATTATTAAATATTCACTACCAATTAAACTGTTATTTAGTAAGCCTAAAAAAAAAAAAAAAAAAAAAAAAAATCAACATTCTTAGTTTTCTTCCCCAGATATCTGATGGTCTCACTCAGATTTTCTCATCAAAAGTTGAAAAACTTGAACTTTTAAACAAAGTAGAGATTCTTATTAATTTAGTTTAAAATTGTTTTCTGGATTAATGTTACATAACAGATTGTAGTAATTTTAAAAGATGTATACCGATTTCAATATAACTTATATTATTTTATGGATAATACTGAAAGTTATTCAGCTTTACATTTGTTCCATGCCCTTTAATGCATCAAATATTCATAGGCTCAATAAGAATTCTCATTATGAATAAACTGAACATAATCATGCATTAGCAGTTAATTCCTCCCCCTAAAATGACACTCAATACAATGTAATAAAGAGTCCATTATATACAATTGCTAACAACCAGGAAACAGATATTCTACAAATTATTTAATATGCTTAACCCATTCCTCTAGAATAAGATAAGGTTAATTGAGGAACAAATTTTTCTTATTACACATGAAAGAGCCAGATGAAAAGTGGGTTCTTGCCATGAAGGAGAAGCAACACAAAACCCACCTCACTGGTGAAAATCAAGTATTCCCATAGTTCTGAGAGTGTGAAAATGCTGATTAAACAAGCTGAGAAGTCTCAGAGCCATCCAATCTCGGCTGGCCTCTTCTAACTGCTAATGTCTCTTCCATGATGAGCATAATAGGTAAAAAAGCCAGAAAAGAGGCTTAATGTACCTGGCATTTTTCCCCCTCTCTAAAGCTTTTAAACAAGACAAATGACATTGTCATTAATTCCAAATTTAAAAACAAAGAACCTGCTTTCATACATTAGTATCTACAAATTTATGGGAAAATGCATCATGTCTTTAACATGTTAATACATGAGATGATAGAGGGAAAGTGATTGGAACTATGATTTCATTAGTCTGGGAAACTCCTAGGGAAGCCAACTCCTTTCAATAATGCAGGGCAGCATAACTCTCCGAACTTTAAGTCTTAGAAAGTTGCCAAGAGTGCTGGGAATCTAAAGTATCTGGCTCAAAGGCTACATAGGAAGAAATGAAGGAAATAAGCATTTATTAAGCATATACTATATGGCAGGCACTATACTGAATAGGTAGGTTCTGCTATTATTCTTATTTTACAATCGAGAAAACAGAGGCCAAAAGAGGTTAAGTAACTGGTCCAGAGTCACGTAGCTAGAAAGCATCTGAGGCTGAATTTGAACTCAGATCAGGCACAGTGCTCTCTGCACTGTGTCACAGCTGCCTCCACAATACAAAGGCAGTATGTGTCAAGATGCAAGACTCAAACCTAGGTCTTCTTGGCTTTGAGGAGGTCTGGCTATCCACTGAACCATGCTGCTTCTTGTAAAGTACTCTAGGAGTACTTTAAATCCAATGCTAACTTCAAAAATCCATATAATATAATATTACTCAGTTTTATGCTGCATTTTGGGGGGGCCTTCAGAATTTCAACTGCAGGGTTGAAAAAGAAGAAAGAGAAACATAATTGAGATGAATTACTAAAAATAAATTTAATTATCAATTCTTTAAGCTCCATTAAAATTTCTTCATAATGCCATTTTTGTGCTTTTATATTCTCATTTATCTTTTTTTCTAGTCTAACAAGGAAAACATAGTAACTAGGTAGTTAGGTTATGTTCAATTTTTAAAAAGGAACAAAAAATTTTACTAAGAGTTAAAGAATTTTACTTTAATAACCACTCTACTGTTACCAATTTTAATTCTCCTTCAAATAGTAAATGTAGTATAACTTGTGTTGACATAAAATATAATTCTGTCATTGAAAACATTTCTAATTAAAATACCCACAAAATGCAATGGTGACATTTTAAGATTATTTTAAGAACTTTATACCAAATAATTTGATTTCTGGCTAAAATTATACCAATATAACAACATTTAAGTTTCAACCCAAATCCTTTAAATAGAACTTCTGATGGAACTAGTCAGGTTACAATAGATTATCTGAGAGTAATGCTTTATTTTGTCATAAAAAATGATAAATTTGTTCATACCTATTGTGTCAGCTTTGCTAAATCTTCGTGTTACAACATTGTTCATATTTCCATTTTCGCACAGCTTTAATTCTGTTAGATATACTTCTACTTTGCAGTGCTTTACAAACATACCCTGTTCAACCACCTGAAAAATAACAATTCAATGTCAGCTATATAGGTAAATATAATTGAATTTCTCCAAAGATAATAAAATCTTAAGGTTTAAAAAACAAACTTGGAAATCTCCAATGGAAAATAATATTTATTTTAAAATTATTAAAATTTTAAAAGAAAAATTTGTTAGACACAAATAAATTCAAAAAATTTTGTAACCTGAATAAAACTTAAATTATGAAGGTATATTAAGTAAATTAAAGTTTCAAAAGCTATGCTATTAGTATTTAAGTTCACTTTTATGTATTTAGAAATAAACAAATTTAAGGAAGTATAACAAAAAAGTACCTTATAATACAGATCTATAATTAAGTCATTTAAGTATTTCTAAATTTTGTTCCTGATTCTAAGGAAAAGTAAAAGTATCTTAAAAGTACTATTTTTACAAATAAATTTGATAAGAGTTATTACAACAGTATAATGCTATATAACAGATAATTTTTACAAATGAAAACTATAAATGAATGGTAACTCTTAGCCAAAATATTCAGCCATATGCTCTTGTAACTGATATGTTAGTTTCTAAATGTAAGATGACTTTTAGTTTGACCTTAACTATATATTTAGTAATATAAAACTTCAAATGATAAAGGAGTTAAACAAATATGCAAGAAATCAAACTTAATAATAACACAGACACACATATAGGATCACCTTTTAAAATATATATATATATATGTGCATATATATATATATATATATATATATATATATATATATATATATATATAAAATATATATAGAGAGAATTCCTTGCGATCTTCCAAAGGGTAACTGTGGCCCTTAGTTATGAACACTGTTTCTGAAAATAGTCAGCTGCCTGACATATGATACAATCGACAAATATGGTATAAAGGGAGGCTCCAAATGACTGCTATGAGAATCACTCTCTCTATTCTAGTAGTCTTGCCATCTTCTCTAAAGAACAATGATACTATGTTTTATGAAAGCAGAAATGGATGCTTTTCAAATTATGTTATAGTTAAATTTCTGATATACATAAGGAAACCAAAAATGCTTATTGTAATTTGTTCAACTCTAATGTTTAACATTTACTACACAAAAATTATTATTATTCTAAATTCGCCTTAACAACGTACTTTAAAAAGTGTGGCTATTAATGCATAATACTAAATCCATTTTAAGATGACAGAGAGGATAATGCCATAGGACTTGGAACATTACAGAAACTATAATTAAAAAGAATACTTGGGAATCAAATACTCACAAGTACTCCCAAATACTTGATGATAATCAATTGTTTTCAGTGTAGAAGTAAATATAAGAATGAGAACCTGATACAATTAACATTCACATAACTTTAAAAGAGTAGATAAAATACCCAAATTTCTATACAGGAAAAAAAAAAAAAAAAAAAAGGAAAAACTTGGAAGCAGTAGATTAAAGTGTTAAAAGAGTGGCAAGCTAGCTGGAAGAGGGAAAATGCTCTGACATCAAGTAGCTGAGTCAAAGCCTCTCTGCTGCTGTCTTTGCAACAGCTATTTCAGCAGGTTTTGTAGAGTGCTTATAAAACTAAAAAACCATTAAGTATGAAACACATGCTTTCATTGCTCAGTTTTCTTATTTGTACTCTGACAGATTCAAGTTAAGAAACCCTATTAGATTAAAAACTCACAAAAAAACACTATTAGATATTTTAGCTGAACTTTTATGAGAATGGAGGGCTTTTTCTTCATTTTTAAAAGCACATTTTTACATTAAGAATATTGCTATTCTTATTTCTACTACTATAATGCATTTATAACTATATATATATATATATAAACATTATTTTCAGTTTTATTAAAAAGCATCTTAAGTGAAAACAAAAGGAAATAGGAAAAACCAACTTATAACAACAACAAAGAAAAAACACACAAGAAGTATCTGATGAAAGCTATATGTAACATTTGAGAAACTATGAGAAACGATTATTTTTGAGAACTATTATATAGTAGTCTGTTTTGGAAATGGGAGTGTCAAAAGTTCATGAAATTATACAAGACATCATATTTCAGGGCTGCCACAATCATCCCCCTTATACCTGTTTTATTTTCTATACCATAGCCTCATGCAATCTTTATTGCTCCCCAATCCCAAAAGAATAAGAGTTTGACAACAAATAACATAAGGGGATTAGAACACAATACATGTACTGCTTGAGTTTCTCAATCACAAAGTGAGTTTGGGTTTGGAAAACAAAAATTATTTCATTTAAAAACAAAACTATGATGCATTAAATGCATCAACAGGGGGAATATATCATGCAGTTCCTGAAGTCATTACCATTACCACCCCCCAATCCCATATACACTTCAAACCTATAATTGCCAAGATAGTCAAAATGAATAATAAAAATAATCAAGCCATTGTAAAGGAATTTCTGTCATTTTACGGGTTAAGAATAGGGTGTGTGTGTGTGTGTGTGTGTGTGTGTGTGTGTGAAAGTTTGTAGAATCAAGGAGGAAAAAGCAACCATAAAATTCTTCAACATACTTTGAAGTATAAAGAGGGTATCCTTATAAAGGTTTTATAAAGAGAAACATATTAGGGCAAATTAAAAAATATATTGATGTGCAAAATGAAAGTAACGTGCAGTAAGTAACGTGTGAAAACTTCTGTTTTCCATCTAAATGTGGTATTTTTATTACCAAAAATAATATGTTCAAGAAGGGTTTAGATAAATACATGGACAAGAGACATAACAGAATATTATGATAAATTCTAGTGGTATCTATAGCCCTACTTTCAGGGAGAACCTACCATGTACTCCTAGAAGATCCGATGTCCCTTTATGTCACTATCAGAGTTAGCTATTTTTTCTTGTCTTTTAACTATTTATTTATTGATAAATGGGTTTCAATATTATTTCTCTTAATTGTCTATATTCGTAACAAAGCCTCATGTAAGAAATTTGATAGTTTCCAGTTGACCTTGCCTTCTTACATGTAGCAATTTTGTTCAAAACTTTTATATTTTATGTAGTCCAAATTATCTATTTTATCTTTTGGAATTATTTCTATTCCTTTGTTTTAAATTTCATCCCTTTTCCATAGTTGTTAAAGATTTATGAATCTGCTTATCTTCTAATTTTTTTGTAGTATGATTTTTAATTTTCAGGTTACACATCCACATAGAATTGTGAAAATGGCTTAAGATGTTAGTGGTCTAAACCTAACATGAAGCTGCTAAACAGGACAAGTGCTAGTCCTGGAATCAGGAAGAACTGAATTCAAATCTACCTCTGATACCTATTAGCTGTGTATATCTAGACAACTTCTTTAACCACTGTTTATTCTAGGTCCCTCAAATGTAAAATGGGGTTGTTCATAAGATGAGATTAATAGTTGAAAAGTACTTAGCACAGTACCTGGCCCATTACAAAAGATACGATACATAAATGTTAGCCATTATCATTATGAAGTCTACAAGTTCTATTTTCCCACTTCCATTTCTCTTGAAATTCTAGATGTTTTATCCTTCAAATGAAATTGCATTATTTCTATTTCTATTTTTTTATGTAATATAAAAAACAACCAGTTTTTGTCAGATTAATCTTTTTACAATATAGTTTCAATCATTATATCAAATTTTAAAATCCAATATCCATGTAGTAATGTGTCTTGGTGGCTATAAATTAACTTTAGTACATTGTCATTTTTATTAGGTTGGCACAGCCCAACAATGATCACTGAACATTCCTCCAACTATTTAACTATTTATGTTCTTTATTACCTTAGGGAACACTTTGTAACTGAATATATATAATTGCTCAGAGTGCTTTTGTAGATGGACACCTAAATATTTTATGCCTTCCATAGCTCTGGAAATGCATTTGATTTTTGCAGGTTTATTCTAAAGCCTGTAACTTTGTAGATTGTCTGATTTCTTTGATTCCTTAGGCTTTTCTAACTAAACTATCATGCTGTCAGTAAACAGGGAGTGTTATCTCCCCTTGCCTTCTTTTTATATCTTTAATTTCCTAAAACTATGTCAAGTAGTAACAGGTGAATGAACACCCATGATCCTAACATTTATTAAACTCTATGATACTGTCTGCCACCAGAGGCTTTAAGACTCCACTGTTCCATCCATCTTGATTTATCCCAACGTATATAAATACTATCAATAAAATATATCAATAAAAATGTGTGCTTCTAAAAAAGAAACTTTAATATCCTCTAAATGTTGAGTCTTGCCCATCAGTTTTCTTGGCTAATTGTTCATAATGATACACCATAACATAACCAACCAGCTACTTAGGAAAAGAAATAGTACAAACAAAATCAATACTGACAAATCTGTCAGTTGTTTCTCTCTACTATGGACAATAGCTGGCACTTTGTACTTTATCATGATGTATTTGGCAGTCTGATTCAACAAACATTTATTCAGCACCTCTTGCTATACTGATGTGCTGCAATGGGAGAAGAGAGATATGCTACTTAGATAATACATAGACCTAACTCTCATAGAATTTATACTCTAATAAGGGAAAACAATTCCCTCTAGAGAACTGGAAGTAAACTTAAAAGTCATCTAGTTAAAATCCCTTATTTTACAGTTGAGAAAATTACATTCTAGAGAGAAGTGTCAAAAAACAGGATATTTGGAGCTGCAATCTCAAGTTCTTGCTCTTGCAGTATACCACAAGGCATGCATTGGCTATTGTGAGGTACACAAAAAGGTGCATCCTGCCCTAGGATTACGCTGCTACTGGTTCAGAGTCAGTACCTGAACCTTGATCATCAGTCTTTGGAACTTTTCAATTTCTTGTGTTACTGACCCAACATACCAAATTACTGCTACATAAAGTAATGAATACACTACTCTCTTCTCTATATTTAGGGAACAAGTTAGTTAAAGGACAACTTAGTTGTAAGTTATGCTACATTATAAAATTCTGTCTTTTTTAGCTTGTGAAAACAAGGGTAATTAGTGTAAAAGGAAATCAGAGACTATGAAATGTTCAAACAACATTATATCCATGAGATATTTAAGCTATCTTTAAAAAGAAGCGACTATGTGATTATGATTGAGGATAGGTAACACATCTTAAAAACTGAGGTCAGACGACAGCCTTAAAAAAAATTAGAGCAGGAATTCCCGAGAGCAGGGAAGATATAAAAGAAAATCCTTTGCTGACTTCTCCTAGCTAGTTATGCTTTTGGTTCACAGGGCTGTGATGAGACTCCCCAGGAATAAGGCTCTGAATATGTAAATATCCTAATTAACTACTATATTAAATATACTTCTTGTGAGCCAAATTAAATCATGACAGCTGGATACCAAATAGGAAAAAATGCACACAAAATAATCTCTATAGTCCTATTTGACTTTGTTCACAAAGAATTATGGCATTGATGCTTATATTCAATGTCCAAGCTAAAAACAACATTAAAAATGTTAATATTTGACAGAGGAAAGGCTCCTTCCTACTCTAAAGAATATAAGATCATATTTTAATTATCTTCCCATATTTATATTTTTGCCAAGCATTTGTGTCCTTGAAATTCTGTCATTCTATTACCTACATATATTTTACCTATTTAGTAATTAAAAAAAAAAAAGCTTTAAAATATGAAACATTACAATAAAATTCAAAACCTGAAAGAATAAGTCTGAATTTCATTATGACTATATGGTGACTAAGCAGCTATATCCAGGACATTCATATTTCAGAATATGCTGAGGACAGCCAAATTGTGATTGGCAAGGGGCAACTGAGAAAGGCTTGTCTCTGCCAGGCCCCATAGGGGTCAGAGCCTGACAAGCAGATGCCAGAAGAATCAAGTCTGTACTTTGCCACACCATACTAGTTAGAGCCTAAACGGTTTTTCATGGACATTTAACAGCTGGGGAAAAAGGCTTCTTGCAAGGCCAAAAAAGACAAGTTTTTACATATGTAATCAAATCAAACTTCTGTTAAAAAAAAAAAAAAAGACAGGCTTGCCCCTCATTTTTTTTTGATCATGGCCTTCAGGTAGAGCCAATAATTTTTATTTGTCTTTTTTGGATCAATTTTCCAGATCGGCTATTTATCCAATAAAGCATTTCACATTTTTTCATTCTTTTTAGTTTGAGTTTGACTGATTCTTTCTGTCTCACAAGTCATTAGCTTCAATTTGCCCTGTTCTAGTTTTTAATAGTGTGATTTGCTTCAGTTAGTTTTTGTACATCTTTTTCTATTTGGTTAGTTTTACTTTAAAAGAGTTGTTTTCTTCAGTTTTTTTCTTTCCTTTTCCAAGATGCTGACTCTCTTATGCATATCTCTCATTTCCTTTTCATTTTATCTTATGCATTTCTTATTTGCCTTTTGAAGTCTTTTATAAGTACTTCCAAGAAGCCTCTTTGGGCTTGAGATCAATTTATCTCACTCCTTAAGATTTCTTCAATGGCTATTCTGTCCTCATCTGAGTTTGTGTTTTTGGTCTGATCTGTCCCTATAGTAGCTTTCTGTGGTCAAGGTTCTTTTCTGTTTCTTGCTCATTTTCTTTCCTTTTCTTTTGGTATTTATTTCCTCTTGTTTTACTTTTAAGGTCGAGCTCTGCTACTGGAGTATAGGGGGCGCTATCCCAAGCTACCAGTGCAGCTCTATGCCTTGGATTTGAGCACAGTGCCCCCTTGTGTTTGCATGGGATAGTTATGATAGTTCTGTTCAACAAACAGTCTTATTTCCCAGAATTTGCCTTCTGAGTTGGGACGGGATGCTGCGCCCACCTGCGCTTCTCTGCTGAGCCAGGATGGAGGGTCTTAGTTGCTGATTTGTTGTGATTAAGACCCTCTCACCAGTTTTCCCTGAATCTGTCTTAGCTGGACTGAACCTTTTCACCCACTGATTCTGACTACCTTTTGAAGTTCTTTTCAGTCTATCTTGAGCTGGAGAGAATTTCAGTCTGTCAGACTCTGTTCCAAGACTTGATTTCATGTGGTTTTTCAAGGGAACCTGGAGGAGCTTGAGCAGCTTTCTGACTTTACTCTGCCATCTTGGCTCTACCCCTGGTCCACCTGCCCATCATCTCTTCTACATACTAATACCCTAGTTTGTTTGTCACCTGAAAATTCTGCTAAGGCTCAATATGAAAGAAATAAACTTAGTTTATTTTCCAGAAGTATTTTGACCCAGATGAGGTAGAAATCAAGAGAATAATTTGGGGAAGGGAAAAAGCTAGAAAAGGTTTGAGGGTCATTCTTCAGAGCTGACAAGATTCTTTTCTGTGGTATCATTTGTTGTTAAACTTTCTCAATGAGGAGAAAAAGATGTAAAATAAGACTGTTAATTTTAATTGTCATATTAACCTTCCTAAAATATGGTTTCCATCATTAAAAAGAACTTTTAAAAAATTTCACAGTACCTGTTACAATCTTCTCAAAAACCTCCAATGACTTTTCATTAACTATAAGATAGACGTATGGCCCAAGATTTACTTGCATGAGCCAATTCCTATTTCTTAAAGCTGTTAATGCCTTTTCCTCCAAGGTTACTTCATATCTGGTTCTAAACGTTTAAATTTTACAATCTATGCTTGTTGTCTAGTAGAAATATAAGCTCCTTAAGGGTAGCAACTATTTCTTTTTTCTCTGTATTGCCAGCACCTAAGTACTAGTGCCTGGCAAACAATTCTTAATAAATGCTTACTGGGTAGATTAATAATTAACTATTAATTATCTAAGACTTTTGCTACTATCTATATATCCCTGCTTAGTACATGATCCTCATCTGTGATACACTTGCCTACAGTCTTAGCTCACCTAATTCCTCTGCACGTACTACATTGTCCCACTCTTATAAAACACAGCCTTCTCTAAACAACCCCCTCAGCATTATATTTATCCTCTCACAGTTAATAGTGCGCATAATAGTGTCAACAGGCAATTACAACTTCATGAAATCTACATGAAAACTAGATTTACTAGAAGAGAAATGAGCATACATGTGGACTAGGAAGAATTTAAAATCTATATAGAAATTTGCATATTTATGATGGTAGGACAAAGTACGGAGAAGATACCAGACATTTTCACATAAAAGGAGTGTGTTATAGAAGGGAGAAAGTAGTAAAGGTAGGAAAAGGATAAAAAGCCCTCCTGAAAGAGGAGCAAGAAAATGGTAAAAGCCACACTGTTTCCCCTGGGAACTTTTGGACCAAGAAGATAGGAAATTTTATCTATCTACAAAGGTCCCAGACATGCAAAAGTAGTGCAGATTGTCTGGTATCTGTCCTGATTCTCAAAAACACACAGGAAGTCCAGTGTGGGATGCAAAGAACACATTATATCAACTGATGGTGGGAAGGGAAACTATATGACACTTTGACCACACATTTCAGGGCCTCCTGCATATTCTGGGTCCAGTGTTTATAGAAAACATGAAGTTCAGGATACTCTTTAACACGCTTAACAATACATAGTAGGAACTCAAATACTTTGTGGAATTAATGGGTCTTGTATACAAATAGGATCTGTGATTTTACTGATATAGGGAAACTTAGATGAAGATTCTCTCTGCCAATGTGCAATTCCTTGTGCTTAGCAGGTGTTTATTCAACAGAATTAATGAACTGAATGGATTTTTCTGAATATAACTCACTTGTCTCTTTAAGTCATGCTATAGTTTCTAATTCTTACCTCTCCAGAATTCAAAGCACCAAGAACTCTGTCACAATTAAGAGTAAAAAGTCAACAAGGAAATATCACAACAAAAGTTTGAAAAAGGAAAGGGATAATGTGGATTAACTATTAAGAAAAATAAGAGAGAGACAAAAGGGAGAAAAAGAAAAGGAAAGGAGCCCTTAACTATGGTACAAAATACCACATACCTTTACCTTTGAATATACAGAACTGTATTAAAAACTATTCCTGAAAATGGTCTGATGAACATATTTTTAAAATTCTGAATAATTATGCTCTGCACCAACATCCTTTGCTATTAAAAAAAAAGTCTATTATTTGAACGTTCTCCAACTTTTTAGTTTTGCTCTATTTTAGTTGGATAAGAAATTCTGTGAAATGGCTACCTCTAATTACTTATAACTGCAAAACAGCAATCAAACAATTTACAACCAAGTTAATATACATATCTGTAAAGTATTGCAATGATGAAAGCTATTAAACGACAAAATATAAAATTTCAGTGAATCATTTAGTTTAGACAGAATTTTAAAAATCATGGCCCAGCAGTACCAATAACTGAATAAAATCCTATAAGCATTTCAAATTCAGGATGAAATACCTTTTCCTACATACCCATCATTCTTTCAAAATTTTCTCTATGGTAATAGAGTCTAGGCACTTAACTGAACGGTTTGGGTATAAACCTCCACTCTTTACTCGTACTCAGTCCTCATATCTAATTGATTATCAAAAATCCTGTCCTTTCTACATCTATTCACATTACCATCACCCACAAGTACAGATTCTCATAACCTTTAGCCAGGATCAGTATAAACATCTCCTAAAATGGTATCTGGTCTTTAAGTTGCCCTAATTCAACCCATTTTCTACATAGCCACTTCTTTAAAAGACTGGTTTGACCCTTTGTCCATCTTCACTCCCTCCCTCAATTCAGTACTTATAGAATCAAATGTAATTTCCTTTGCTGGCCTTTAAAACTTTATAACCTTGCCTCTCTTTAAGATTAGTACAAGTACCATCTACTACATAAATTCTTTTATGAATTCCTCAATTGCTAATCTTCCTCTTTCCCAAACTACCTCACATTTATTTTTTATATATCATGAATATACTGTTTCCCTCATTAGAATGAAGGTAGTGATTATTTTTTTCTCTCTATATATATCCAGGTACATAGAGAAACTCAAATGACAGCATGGATGCAAGTAACTTTGTAAACCTTGAGGCACTATATAAATGCTAGTTTATTATTAGCCTATAGTCACCAAGTTTTTAAATCTCTTCTGCAATCCTGCTGAACTCAAGAATTGTTTATAGAGAAATATAGTCATGTGCAGGTAATAACCAGGTTCTCCAGAAATATTAAAAGTTTAATCTACATTTATTCTAGGCAGTCAACAAACCAACAGACTTGGTTTTAACTTTTTAAATATTTAACAGGATGATCAATACATGTTAAATATGTTAAAGTATAAATTAATACAAAATAATTATACATGTCCAAACCATTATTTTGCTGTACAAAAAGAATCAGACTCTGAAATATTGTACAACTAGCCTGTGAAGGAAATCAAAAATGCAGGTGGGCAAAAATATAGGAATTGGAAATTCAATTGTGAATCAGAATTTAATTTGTAGCAATTGTTAATTTTTGAGGTAATCACTCTGAAAACTTAATAGTAAACTGGTTAGAGCTGGCTCTAGCATACCATACTCCATATTCTTAGAGCTTAGCACAGTGCCTGGATATATAAGAGGCCTAATAAATGCTTCTTCATTAACTCAGCTGGGGAAGGGTAGGCAGATACAAAAAAGCCATAAGAATTTGGACTAAGTGACAAATATGGATAGATCACTCTTTTCAAGAGCTGCAAGATTGGCAGAGTCAGCTTGATTGCTATTTGTAGTGGGTTGGAACACAGTCTCAGGATTATAGACAGGAGGAGGAATCAGCCAGCTTTTCATGAATATGAAATATATACGAGTGTTTGTAACTTGATCAATATCTATACAAAGTATATTTAGCCACTGTTCTCTCCCTTCATACTGCATCAAATATGCTATGATCATAGTGTTTTTCAAAATTTTCTATTAAATTTAAAACCATACTATAATTCCAATATATTAATTGTATAATATAACGAATTCTATATAACTTTAACTTTCTTCCTAAAATTATTCTTCCAAATAATTAATACTTGCTCTATAGCATATCAAAAGAACATAAGGTAAAAAATGCACTTAGCTAAAGTAGTTGGTTACAGAACAGGAACAAAAAATTTAGAATTGGGACCTAAGAGATGATCTTATGTAATAGCTGAGGAAATGAAGTGAAGTAACCTGCCCCAAATCACAAAGATTGTAATTGTGAGATTTCAAATTCAGGTTTACTTCCTTATAACAAATCCAACAGTCTTTCTACTTTCTTTACTTTTTGTTAAATACCAAGATCTTAAATTAAACAACTGAAGTTTTAATAAAAAGGGCTTAATTCTTTCCTGCCTTATAAGGGAGAGCTAGAGTTTTTACCTAGAGTAAAGGGAAAAATGAGAAATTATGGAAATGTTATTTATTCCTTTCACAGAAAAGACACTGCAGTCCTCTATCTATATTTTGTCATAAAGAGGTTCTAATTCAAAGTTAAAGCCCTGGGAAAAGATGGAGAGAACTAATATTAAAAACAATGTTATTTTTTATATGTGAAAATATCTCCATGGGATTTATTATTAATGTGAAGCTGATAAAAATGAAAAAGATGAAACAAGTATGTAGGGAATAACATTGCCCTAAAAGATAAAGATAGAAGCAGCTAGATGGGGGGGGAGGGTTGGGGAGTAAGGAGAAGGAATGACAAAATGACATGACTACTTATTCTGAATGAGCCTTTCAACTTAATGAAACCAGGAATTTGGTGAGGAATATTATATATATACTTTTAAAATTTCAATAATATATTGAGTATTCCCCATATTAAATTATATCAAAATTACTGGGAAATAGAATAAGTTATTTTTTAACAACAACAAAAAAACAGGTAAGAAATTTTATGAATGATGAGTCTATTCATTTAAAGGTCACCAACTACAACTTGATTTATTCCCTTAAATTCTTTTTTTTTTTTTTTTATTTTTTTATTTTTAATAGCTTTTTATTTACAAGTTATATGCATGGGCAATTTTGTAGCACTGACAATTGTCAAACCTTTTATTCCAATTTGTCCCCTCCTTCTCCCCACTCCCCTCCCCTAGATGGCAGGATGATCAATACATGTTAAATATGTTAAAGTATAAATTAAATACAAAATAATTATATATGTCCAAAGCATTATTTTGCTGTACAAAAAGAATTGGACTCTGAAATATTGTACAATTAGCCTGTGAAGGAAATCAAAAATGCAGGTGGGCAAAAATATAGGGATTGGGAATTCAATGTAATAGTTCTTAGTCATCTTCCAGAGTTCTTTCACTGGGTGTAGCTGGTTGGGTTCATTACTGCTCCATTGGAACTGATTGGGTTCATCTCATTGCTGAAGATGGTCAGGTCCATCAGAATTGATCATCATATAGTACTGTTGTTGAAATTAAGTTCTTTATAGAAGCACTAAATAGGAAATGGGAGTCTAGCAGAAAACATTTGCAATACTACTTTTGGTAACTTTGTTGACCAATCTGTATCAGTCAGCATCTATCTACTAAGTTCTTACCAAATATTGGTCAGCAGAATATAATAATTGAATATAAAACTTTGAATCAGGGAAAGCCAAATTATAATAAACATTAAAATTAAAAATCAATCAATTTGGTTGATTAATGATACATGTCATTCTATTACTAATATTTGTTAGATCAATTTTTTTTAAGGTGATAAAGGTACAAGACCTAAAGCTACCAGCAGTAAGTTCAAGGTAGTTATACCTCCTATGAACCGGTTTCCATCTCTTTGCTGTTATTTCTACTAAAGATTTTTTTAACTAGTCTCCTGAAATCCAGACTTGATCATCCATTAAATTCCTCCACCAAACTAAGGTCTTTGAAGATAAATCATGTGCTAGAACATTAAATAGGAACAGCAATTATTTCAACATAAAAAATGCCCTACTTAAAAATATCCTTTGCTTAGAGATTCACGTTCCTCTACCTCTCAGAAAAGATTATCTGCAAAATTGATCTGTAGCATATCAAAAGAATAAAAGGTCATAAATGCACTTAGCTAAAGCAGGTGGTACAGAAGAGGAGCAAAAAATTTAGAGTTGGTACCTTAGAAATGATCTCATTTTATAGCTGATGAAATGAAGTGAAGTGACTTGCACCAAATCACATAGATTTAACTGTCAGATTTCAAATTCAGGTCTTTTTTCTTATGCCAAAACATACAGGGATTAAGGCTTTGCTTAACTTCTTCTTCTTCTTTTTTTTAACAGCATCTTCAGTCAAAGATTTCAGACTTGAGAAAACTCATTATGGGATAACCTCATCATCCTATAAAAATCATCAGTTTTGATGCCCTACCTTCTCACTACAGGGCCATGAATTCCAAATCACTATTTAGGGTTCAGTATAGGTATCTCTTTACATTTCTCTCCTGGATATACCACTCTGGGATTTTTCCCCATCCTTTTTCTGTTTCCTCTTGTTTTGTCTTCCCTTTTTAAACTGAAAGTTCCTTAAGGGATGGGACTGTCTTTCTCTTTTTTGTATTTCTATCTCTTTCTCTCTCCACACAGTGCCCTAATACAAAATAAATAACTTAATGTTTACTGACTACTAAATTAACTTTTAAATATTCTATGTTCTAAATAGCTTCTTCTGGTTAAGGCAAGGTATAATATACATAAAGAAAAAGTGACCAATAGAAGGAAATTGAAAACATGTCACACTAGGACAGATTGAAGAAACTGAGGATATTTAAAGATGTTATAAATATAACTCTCTTAAGAACTATCAATGTCGCAAATGACTGGCTTAGATTGATTTATGTAAGCATAGAGGTTAGACTTAATGATAATGGATAATAACTATGCAGAGGAAGATTTTATCTTCATTTAAAGGTTTTTCTTTAAAGAGCTGTCCCAAAGTGTAATAGGCTGCTTGAGTTTATAATAAATTCCCTTTGGATAGCTACAAGTGAAAGATGGATGGACAACTGTTAGGGATGTTAAAGAAAGAATTCCTCTTTTAAGTATGCATTAGATTAGACGAATTCCAAAGCTGCTGTCACTTCGACATTCTGATTCTATATTTCCACAAAAAATGGAAAAGAGAAATAGAAAATTTTACCTCACTTGAACATACAACCAAAGTAATCTAAGCCAATAAATTTCTTTTTCATCTCATTCACATATAACTAATCAAACAAGATAATATTTGTATAGCACTTAGAAGAGTGTTTGGCACATTGGTAGGCATTGTGGTAAAGTGGTACATAAATATGTTCCCTGTCCCTTCTAGCAAGAATCTTCTTCCTAGACAAAATATACTAGCTCAGATGGAGGGAAACCCCCAAAATATAAATTCTTTTTAGTTTTAGTCATCATTTTCAGATGATTTGCTAATTCTCAGATTATTTGTCCTTGACCTGTTTCCCTGGTTAGTGAGAGAATGTATCTTCCATTTTCTTCTTTTTTCAATTTTTTATCTGGTTTTAAAATTTCATGTTTTTTGACAAGAGCAAATTGTTTTTTAAATGTCCCATTTAAGCTTTCAGGGAGTTTAATTACTGGGTAAAGTTTATTTCTATCATTTCTAAGCTACTCATTCCCTTTGCAATTTGTTCTTCGCTGTCTTTTTTTTTTTTTTAATTATATATTTTGTATCTCTTTTTTGTTTCTTGCAGATTCTCTTCTAACCCTTATGGCCAAGGACATTATTTTCTCTCAAACTATACTGGATGTGAAGTCTTCTAGGTTTGCCTCTTGGGATTCTCTCAAGTCCATATTTCTTCATTATGGTTGGGATTTTCTTGTGCATAACTCTAGCTTCAGTTTCTAGAATGGAGCTTTATGCTTGGCTCAGACTGTGCTTTCTCCATTATTCTTAGAAAGCTCTGTTTATTTCTGAATATAGTGGTTAATTAAGAGTGGGCCCTATCATCTGCAGGGATTATTAGATTTTTTTTTTTTTTTGGCTCAGTGTCCAGTAATCTGGGATAGGTGTTTTAGCCTTCCTTTCCTTCATTGTCTTCTGTAAAGGGACTGAACTCTGGAGAAGTACACTTGAAACAAAGATACTTACAGCAGGGTGTTAACTCAGTTTGATTGATGAGATGATGGTTCTCTAGTTTACATATACTTAGTATGGTGATGCAATGGTTCTCTAGTTCACACATACTCAGTGTGCTGTAATGACTGGAAATGGAGACATTCCATCTTTGGCCATCCTCCTGCTGGCTCTCCTACCTCCTGCACTCCTCCACTAAGATCAAGGCTGGCCCTGAGATCTACCAGAGAGCTAGTCCGGACAGTACAGTCTTCATCTTGCACATTCCTGAAGCTTGAGTTGGAGCTCTCTTGCTGTGATGCTGAAAGATTCTATCCAACCCAATGTTACTGATAGTCCTGTTACTGCAGGCTTCCTATAAGTACTCAGGTGCTTAACTTCTTAAGTCCTACCCTGCTCTTTTCTTCTAGAGTCCCAGCAGGTTACTTGAGTGCTGTGCTAGATACTGGCTTGCATTTAAATGTTTTTCAGTGGCTTTGATGTGGGTTGGTATGGTCGTCTTGGCTCCTCCTGATGGGAGACAGGGATGCTATATACATTTTGCTTTTCACATACACTGGTTTGTCTTTGTTCAGAACTCCCAGATGATTTTGGCAGGCCTTTTATGTGGTCTTGGACTGGATGCAGGCATTCATACCTGTTAGTCTTTAAGTTTCTTAATTATTGTTCCTTCCGGAGTTTTTTTTACTATACTTTTTACTTTACTATAAGAGCTTTATTGTGAAACATATGGGGGATCTGAGTGCCTCTAAGTTCTAAGACAATACCATCTTCCAATGCTCTATTTTGATTTCAGATTTTCAGTAAGAAAAAGTTATTTTTGTCTTTTGTAAAATTTTTACTCCCAAAATGTGAAATTACCTTCAGTGGTTCAAAGCAAAACAGCATTATAACTCTGATTGAAAAATAACAATAACAAACAAAAAGACTACTTAAATTTAGAAGGTTTAAGGTGATGGTATTGTATTAAATGAAGGTGATTGTGTTTATAACAACATAATAAAATTTTAAGATAATTCCACATAAGCTTAAGAAGTAGCATCATATGAAATTTAATGGTTCATTATAAAATTCATTCTGGCACTATCTGGAAATAGAAACCACATTAAAAGTAACTCTCACAGAACATATTGCAAATTCTTTTGTGCTCCTTTCTGGTTAGACAATAAAAAAAGAAAGAGTAAAACACTAAAGATGGATATAGATTAAAAACAAACAAAAAAAATCCTTATACTATAGCTGTCATTTACCAACATTTTCTAATGCTAAAAATAGTGCAATTTATATTTTTTTGTATATATGTTCATAATGACAAGCTATAAGTCATTCATCTATCAATTCTTTGAGGATTTATTAAGTGAAAGGTACTGTTAGGTATTTAGGGGACAAAAATAAATATAAGGTCCTAATCCTAATTCAAGGACTTTTTAGTATAGGTAGAGGAGATAACACACAAAAATGAATGCACAAAACCACTTAGTTGTGTAAACAATTCAAGACAGAAGCGCTAAGTCATAAAAATAAGAAAATAAGAAGCAATTTTAGAACCAAGATTAAATTACGAATTTAAAAGCTACCTGTTCAAGTACAAGCTATTTGTACTTCTCTTTTGACACTTCATTTTGCTTAAGTGTAATAATTATTGGTTAAGAAAATTAGAAAGAAAGTATGATTATGGTAGCAATTTTCAAAATGAGACAAGATGAGGTGGGATCACAGTTAGCTCTCAATGTACCAAAAGACTCTGTCCAGGGCCTTTTTCTATCCTTTCTCTGCAATGTTTTGATGACTATCAAATCCCATAAAATTTTCTGTCTCTCTCTATACAGATAACTCACAGATCTATATATTTAGCCCTAGTCTCTCTCCTGAGCCAAACAAAACGGAGGTGGCATTAATCCAGTGTTAAATAGGGTATGAATATTAAGAGAATGGGGGTTGAGGGATGGATTGGAGACAGGACAATGCAGAATGTAAATGGTTAGCTGATGATAGGCAAGGAAGAAAAGTGAGGTTGGAGTAGGGATTGATGGGCTGGGAGCTTTATTCCCTGACTAAATATAAGCTTCTTAAGGACAAGACTTTTGTCTTATTTATCTTCATATTCTCTTTACTATAAAGTGTGAGACATTTGATACATATGTGTTGATTGATATTAACTGCAAGCAAAAAGGCCACAACAAATAGGAGGGTGTATTTTCTGGTTGTGGCAAATAAAACATTTTTTAAAACTATCATTTTAGGGGAATCCAAGTTAAATTATTAATCATTTTGACTAGTTCTCAAAAGATCCTGAAGCTTTCCATAACTTTTGTTTTTCTATTGCAATTTAATTGGGCAAAAATTAACATTTAATCAAAGAACAAAAACAATGATTTCCCTAATGATTTATTCTGCTAAATATGTGATCACACAGAGTAGTACAATAAAAAGAAATTTGAATTTAGAGTCAGAAGACTTGGATTTGAACCATTATTGCCTGTGACCCTGGATGTCACTTCACTTATTCAGCTTCAGTTCACTGATCTGTAAAGTGAAGGAGATTATATCTGATGACTTTTAATGTCACTTCTGGCTCTAAATACAAGATACATTTATTTATTTCAATCATTTATTACTTTAAAGCACTTTCTAATTGTTTCCCTTTTCTTCAAGATGTTCACAACAGTAAGCATTTTATACTTCATAGAATTAGATTTTTGGAGTTGAAAGATAGCAAAGATACCATGTAGGCTAACACCTCAGGGGAAAGAAAAAATTGATTCCTGGAGAGATTAATTTTACTTTAAAATACTTGTTTCAGTTCTGATGGAAGTGGCTATCTTCAACAATGAGAGGATCCAAACCAGTTCCAATTGATCAGTAATGAACAGAACCAGCTACACCCATTGAAAGAACACTCAGAAATGTGTGGACCACAACATAGCATTTCCACTCTTTCTGTTATTGTTTGCTTGCATTTTTGTTTTTCTTCCCAGGTTATTTCTACCTTCTTTTTAAATCCAATTTTTCATGAGCAGCAAGATAACTGTATAAATATGTATACATATATTGTATTTAACATATACTTTAACATATTTAACATGTATGGGATTACCTGCCACATGGGGAGGGAATAGAGGAAAGGAGGGGAAAAGTTGGAATAGAAGTTTTTGCAAGGCTCAATGTTGAAAAATTACCCATGCATATGTTTTGTCAATAAAAAGCAATAATAAAAAGAAAAGAAAAGAGAAAAAACAAAACAAAACAAAACTAATAAACAAACAAACAAAAAAAAAAAACCTTGTCATTTCTCAGGAAATGATTTCTCTCATATCTAAGGCTTTGGGATTAAGGTTTTAAGAAAGATTTTATTTTTACCTCTGTAAGTGCTGTGTCAATGAAAGTCGAAGGCAGCTTTAACTTTGTAGTTTTATAAAACTTCTTTCTCTAACCAGAAATTCTCTAAACCAGAACATGCCATTGTTACCAGTTTAACTAGGGAGTCTTTAGATATCATCAAGACTTTCAATTTTGGAAAGGTCACAAAGACATGTTGAAGCAAAACATGAAGCCCTATTAATCTTGCAAAATCTAATCAAGAACAACTGCATTTTCAACCTTGATTAAAAAAGTATTCCAGAGTGGCTATAAAAATTTAAATTTTTCTACATTCAAAAAATAATTACCAATGCTAACTTTGTATTACCATTTCCAAATAATCTACTTGAAATTATATAAATTCAATCTATTAGCTTTCTTACATTAGCAGACCTACATTCAGAATATGATCCATCCCTATTAGAAAATGTACATAACATAACAGAGACTTCTGCTTCTGCTCCCAGTGAGAAAAACTCAACTGGCTGGACAAAGTTAACAAATCTACTTGAAGATATTTTAGTGCTTGGCACTCTTAAGAATATAGCACTGCCCTTTGCTTTTAAGAATAATTTCAGTTTTGAGAGAAAAAAATCCTGACTAAAAAGTAAGCACAGAACTTTAGAAAGGTAACTATATAAAATTATGTTTTAAGTTTTCAATATTGTACCCTACAACAATAATAAATAAATCCTGATCATTCTTCAATGCTGAAAATTACCTTGCGTGCTATTGGTTCCTGACCTTCCATCAATGTGTACCAGCTGACAAGTTTATTCCAGCCTTCAGTTGGCAATAAGATATAATCCAATTCATCAATAAGATGTTCCTTAAGGGACTGAGCATCACCATCTACGAGAGAAAAATTACTCTTAATACATAAGATGTGACAGTACTTATTTCAATATGTTTAGGACATATATATTTCAAAATATAAATACAATCTAATTCTCTTTGATTTAGTACTTTTTAAATATAAGAAATTTCCAAATACTGATAAAAATGTACATATGGTTTTAATTAATTGGAAAACTATGAAATCCAAATGATGACTTTTATCTAAATTAGTTATCTTAGGAATTGTTTAAAATATACAAAAAATTATTTTAAATTATTAAAAAGAAAATTACACACATACATACCAGCAGGCAAAAAGCATGATTTCTGCAAAAAAAAAAAATTAGAAATGAGGAAGTCATATCCAATCTTTACCATCTGACAGTTGGAAATAGTCCAAAAAACAACCTATATCCACACCACCCCCCCCATGTTCGCCAAAGTCTGCAAATGAGATATTAATTATTATGACATTATTATATACATTATCAGATGTTTAATCTGTGATCTGGTTGCAGATCTAAATTCTACTGTCAAACTTCCTGTTGAAATGGAATTTCAATGACAGGGCAGCCCAGAAATGTAATGTTAAAATAAGTAGCTATAATCTTATTGGAAATGCTATTTTATTTCAAGTTCAGAATAAAATAAATAAAAAATTTTAAAAAGTTGTTGTGAAAACACTAAAATTCTGACCATTCCATGAATTAAAAATAAAGAGTTCCTACTAAAATGAATACTTTCAAGATGATCTGGTCACATCACATACATAGTTATATTTTTACTTTAAAAAGATATACTACTTAGTACATTTATAATTTTTGAAGGAAAAAAATACAGTACTAATAAAATTATATTCTAGCCCTTTGCTGGAAATCAATGGTGTCTATATTTGTATACTTAAAATTCAAGTTCAAATAATATTCCAAACTATAGTAACCTATAATGGTGGGAATTTTGGGGTCAGATAAGCCCAGAGAAAAATCAGGATTCTGAAACTTTTGGGCTAAAAAGTTAACAATCTAAATCAATGAACACAATATTTTAAATAGCAAAATTAAAAAAGAATAATAATAACAATGCAATTTGCTATCATATGAATACAATTTGCTACAATAATTAAAATATGCTATTGTGCAAATAAACAAAATAAAGGTCTTTCTGGATTTTAAAAAATATTCTACTAGTTGTATGTAATTATAGTCTAGTTTTCTGGTACATTAATATACCACAAGTTAAGTTACTCTCTCCTGCTGTTGGACATTTGTTTCTATATTTTTTTTATAATTAAGAAATAAAATTGCAAGAAAGATCTTTGTATACATATGTTCCTTCTTTTTGATAATATCCTCAGGACAACTTTCTAACAATGAAATTGATGTATTTGTAGATATGATTATTTTAGTAATTCTTAATGTATAGTCAGATTGCTCTCAAAAAAGTTTTCACTAGTCTGGGAATTGTACCAGTAATTCATAAGTATACCTGTTATGACGAATTTTTCTCAGCACTAATTTTAATTATTTTTGCCAATGTAAGTCGTGAGAATTGCAAATCTTGCTTTATATTTTGAATCTCTCTTAGTCGGATGGAGCATGTTCTTAAATGATTATTAACAATTTGTGTTTTCTTCTTTTCAAAGTGTTCTGTTTATATACTTCCAACTATCCACTGGAATGAATAAGAGCTACCTTTGTAAATTCTAAATATTTCCTTAGGTATTTAGATGCCCTTTTTGCCATCACTGTCATTACTAAACTCTTTAGTAAAGAATTTACTTTAAGAATGAATCTGTTTTTTAAAAGGTAAATAATCATTTTTCCCCTTGAAAGAATAAATTTGTACAAGAAATAAACTCAGAAAATAGTCTTTTTTCATATCATTTCTTATGTCCAAATAGCCAAGTACTTCAACAATTAATGGAAACCAGTAGGAATATATTTACATTTTAAATGTAATTGCATCATGTGGTAACATCATCAAAACAAATGATCAACTTAAGTAAAGACCTCATTTCTTAAATGGCTGTACTACTTTGAGGTTTCTCCAAAGAAGCCACTATGCCCAAAGAAACTCATTATTGGGGAAACCTCATCATCCTTAAATATCTCATCAATCTTAAATTCTATGTCATCACCATCATCATTCCTGCTGCTTGGAGGGTGGAGCCATGAACTCATTCCTTTATATAAAGAGCTCAGCTCAGAAGATTTCCATATTTCTCATCTGGCTACATTATTTTGGGACTTATTGGACTTTTTTTTTTTTTTTTTTTAATATATAGGCCTCGGGTACCTTCCCCTTCCTTTCCTTGTTCAGCTTCCTTTTGTGGGTTGTCTTCCCTCATTAAATTATAAGCTTCTTGAGGTCAGTGACTGTCTTTTTTCATATTTATATCCCTAGCAATTTAACACAATGGCTGGCAAATAGTAAATGCTTATAAATATTTATTAACTAAATGACTCATTTAAAAAATACTTGCTAGCTGGTTCATGTGGTTTTTTCCTTTCCTCTCAAAAGAAGTTCTAGCAGAATAGACATGGGAAAATCAATGGGTATTATAGGAAGAGGAAACATAAGAATTAAGACCACAAAATACTGGCTCCCCCCAAATGTCAACTAATTAAAAAAGATAAAGAATATGATTCTACTCATCCTAAAGTTAAAAAAAAAAAAAAAAAAAAAAGATTTTTTTTAAAAGGCTGAATTTCCTAATTAATATTTAAAACAGATAAAACAAAAACCCTTGTTACAAGCTACTTACTTCATTTAATTTAGTAAATTTTCATTATAGCAGGAAAATAAGTTACTCCAAATTCATGAAGATGTTTGTAGCCCATAATTCTGAAGTGATTGCTTTATAAATTACATATCCTTATGAATTCTATTACATGCTCATAAAACTTTCTAACTTAAGTTCTAAAAGTTTGTCAATTTGGAACTTGGAATTATTTTCCCACAGAAACAATGTCATAAATGATAGTCAGGTAATTTTTAAATTAATTAATTAAATTAATTAATTATTATTCTTTTTTAATTTTGCTATTTAAAATATTGTGTTCATTGATTTAGATTGTTAACTTTTTAGCCCAAAAGTTTCAGAATCCTGTTTTTTCTCTGGGCTTATCTGACCCCAAAATTCCCACCATTATAGGTTACTATAGTTTGGAATATTATTTGAACTTGAATTTTAAATATAGAAATATAGACACCATTGATTTCCAGCAAAGGGCTAGAATATAATTTTATTAGTACTGTATTTTTTTCCTTCAAATTCTATGAATCCCCATTTTAAATCTTAATGTACTAAAGCATAATAATGTATTAAGAATATTAAAGTATGTAACAATGTCTCTATAGGAAAGAACATTAGAGATCCAATATAGCATGTAAATACCTGACCTCTTTCTACAGTGAAGGATCAGAGAATCCTCATCAAAGGATCTCTAATCTAGCTAGATAATGGGGAGGAGAATGGCCCTCAAGGAACTAGTTGTAGCTACTACTGGCTTGGAAAAGACCAAGGGAACTGTTTAAGACACAAGGGAGAGCACGAGTACAGTGAAGACTGCAGGGAGGAGAAGGATGGCACTTATGTTGGTATTTTCCTCAGGATACTTTTTGATTTTAGCTAGTTCCCTGGTCATCCTTTTCTCCCTTCTTTTATTGACCTAAGGCTTTCTTTTGCAATATCTCCCCACTTACTCAGGAGGAGGAAATATTTATGCTTCTGAATGATATAAATAAGCGTTTTTTATATTATAAATGCTTATTATTATTATTTGGTACCTAATATGTACTAAGCACTTCATTTGATCCTCATATCAACTTCGCAAGTAGGTGCCATTATCCCCATTTTACAGACAAGGCTCAGACGAGATAAAATTTATAGTGCTTTACAAACTTTAATGTGATAAAATCAATTTTGTTTCAGACCATAGCTTCTTTCCTTCTAAGCCCATTTAAACAAAACAGTATCAAAACTTTCACCTGATTTTTAAGTTAAACATTCAGACATTTAAAAATGCTCCCTGCTAAATTAGTCCTTTTTTTTTTTTTCCCTCTTTTTCACAAAGACCCTCAAAGAGAAGACAAAGATTACACAGGGAGCTCTCTGGGTATGGTTTCTCTATCCAGGAAGTGGGAAGCAACGATGTTCTTGGTGGAATCATTAGCTCTCTGTGTTTGCTTTTCTGGTGCCCTGTCACCCAAGGTCCCCTGTTGTCTTTTGGGTGGGCCTCATTTATATGTAGCTTAACGTCATACTTACTGGCTCCCCTATTAGAATGTAAAGTCATTGAAGGCAGGGACTGTTTTTTTTTGGTCTTTGTTTAAAACCGTGCCAAGCATATCTATATATCTATAGCATTTAAGAATTCCTTTACTAATAATCTAGGCAAATTATTCAACCTCCCTGAACTTCAGATCTCGTCCTCTGTAAAATGAGGTTAATAATGCTTATTATATTCTTCCTCACGAAGATGTTGAATGGAAAGCATCCTTTAAATTTTAAAATGCTATATAAATGTGAATTTTTAATTATACAAATAACTAAATGAAAATTCATCTATTTCAGGAAAAATAAAGAGATTTAGGCTTTTCTACACAGTATATCCATAAGTTAGATTAGAGGTCTGTGGTAAAAAGACATAGAGAATGGAAGGGTAAGAATACTATAATGGGTGGAGGTAGAGAATGGAGGATAGATAATGTAAGAGCAGGGTGACATGACAGGGACAAGGGAGAAGTAAAAGGAAAATCACATAGGATTACAGTGGTTTTTTTCAACCCATATCTAATCTTTGACCAGAACTGGCTTTGGTATAGTAGATGTGAGAAAAAGGTCAGGGTTCTGATCTTAGGTTACGAGGAAAAGAAAGTAATTTTAAGTTTTGGTACTAAAGGAGAGAAGGGAATTTCTTGGGATTACAGGGATGAGATGTTATTTTTACGTGAGGGACATTTAAGACAGGTGTACTTAAACTGGAATAACAAAGAAGGCTTACTTATTTAAATTATCTTTTCAAAATGTTCATTTTCCCTATTTTCTCAATGTCAATAAAGTTAAATACTTATATTATTTCAAAATGAAGTATTAACTTGATCATAAATGAACAAAAATAATCAATTATACAGAATACTCTGGCATATCAGGTCCAATGTATAAAAGTTATAATGCAAAGGAATTTGTAATTTATTAATTCATTTAACACATTAACAGCCTTACTTAAGGAAGACAATAATAAATAACCTTTAAGGAGTCCAGAATTATCAATGGGACCAGGGTACACATTTTGATCTCCCATCTGGTATTTGTCCCAACTGTCAAACCCAACATATTTTTTCCACTGTTTGAACCAACGGCTATCCACTAAATACCTAGAAAAGAAAAGAAAAGAAAAGAAAATTGTTAAAGAAAATCAGTTTGAAACAAAAAAAATCATTCTTCTGACAATATAGTAACACTCAGGAACCACCCCTCCTTTCCTTCATAAATTCTTAGCAATCTCAAAAGATTACTAAGAATTATAGCAAAACATGTAAAGTTCTTGGGGACGGGAAAGGGGGGGAAGAAACATTATCTATGCATAGAGTATTATTACTGAAAAACTTCAAATGACTATTTTAGAGGGGAGGAACTAAGTCATATTTCTTGTGTAACTCTCTCCACTAGCATTTAGCATACTGTTAACAATAAAACAGTATTCCAAAAAAAAAGCTCCTGAAATGAACATTAATCTACATATACAATAATTTGAACAGTGGTTATTGAACAGTAGTAATTATTTCATTGTTTTGGCAAGTGCTGAATGAATAAACTCCCCCCACCAAAACCTACTCTACAATTTTAGAATTTCAGAGAGCTGCCTGGAGCACTAAAAGTACAATTACTTGTCCAAGGTTACACAGCTAAACAATCAGGAAACATTTGAAAGTAGGTCTTCCTTATTTATTAAGGTCAGCACTCTATTCACTGCTCCAAGTACTAATTATGACAATTAAATATTCAATACATTTTTTAAAGTGCCTTACTCCGTTTAAAAGCAAATCATGATTAAAACAAAAAAAAACATAGAGCAACAAAAAATTTACTAATAGAAAACATTCTGCAAATGATCTTAAACATAAGAGAAATTTGTATCATTTCTTTGCCTATAATAAAGCCCCAATGAAATAATCTGTTTTTTAAACATTTATACTATATTCTATAAGTATTTTATCTATATTTGACTAGAAATGTTTATGGTTAACATGAAATTTCAGAGGTGGCCATTTGTTTGTTCTTCAGTCATATTTAACTTAACTCTTTGTGATCCCTTTTAGGGTTTTCTTGGCAAAGATAGTGGAGTGGTTTGTCATTTCGTTCTCTAGCTCGTTCTGCAGGTAGTGCACTTGAGGGAAACAAGGTGAAGTGACTTGTCTAGGGTCACACAGTTGGTATGTGTCTGAGACCAGATGTGAACTCATGAAGATGAGTCTTTCTGATTCTAAGCCCAGTGTATTATCCATTTCACCACCTAGCTGTTGAGGTGGCTATATGTTTCTATAATGATACTCAAGTTTTCATCAGTTACCCCGTTGTTGGAATTTTAAAACTGTAATGAGCAACCTGGTACTGCAGTGGATAGAGTGCTAGACCTAAATTAAAGAAGACTAATCTTTGTGAGTTCAAATTAGGCCTCAGAGACTTACCAGCTATGTGATTTTAGGCAGGACACTTACCTCTGTTTGCTTCAGTTTCCTCATCTGTAAAATGAGCTGAAAAAGTAACCACTCCAGTATCTTTGACCAAAAAAACTTAAATGGGGTCATGAAGAGTTGGAAATGACTGAAAAAATGTAATTAATAAATTTTAGCTATTAATGTATCAGGAAGAGAGAAGTAGCAGTCTACAACTAGAATATTACATACATTTCTATTAGCTATACCTAAAGAAAAACTTGAGAGCTGAAGAAAAAAGCCATAAAGTAGCAAAGAAAATGACCAACAAGTTTCTTACTCTACATGGATAAAAGTTCTTAGGAATTATTCCTTTGGAAAGATGAAGGCTGGAATGGATAGGAAGAATGCAGATAAATTCCAGTATACTAGAGAGTACACCTTAAAACTTGGAAGAATATATAAGACAAAAGGAAGGATAACTTTTCCTAGCAGATAAAAGATTTATATAATGTTACCTCAAGAATTAGTGCAAGAAAATATAAATAACTTTAAATAACAAATGAATTCATGTATGATAAATTTCTAATGAGCAAAAAGTATGTTTTAAGGTACTTTCCTAATCCTTAACAGTTAATATCAGGCAAGAATGTAAAAAAATGACTGTTCCAATATGACAACTTTTATTTTCTCTATAGGAGTAAAGGCCAGGGGTGAAGAGAGAATATATTTGTTACCCAAAGATTGAACATTTAAATAACTATGCAGTTTAACTATAAAATATCAGTTATTTAAAGACTGGGTGAAAACTAAGAAATTCAAGTTGTCACCATACTGGTGCACAGGATAAGAAAATGCACCATAGTATCACAAGTCTATTTTCAGCTTTATAATAATGCAAGCGGGAGGAAATGACACATTTATCTAAAACAACCCACCCCCATCCCCACCCCCCGCAACTTTTAGTAAATTTAAGCAGACCAGCATCTGGAAATTAAAACTACAACAATCTATTTAGAATACCTACTATAAACACTGTAAACTAACATTCAAAATAAATAGATACAGTAAGACACTGAACTCTGACTAATCAAAAAGAACCTCAATTAAGTTCAGTATTGTTTTGATATTAATTCAAGGTGCTATTTTACTCTATCTTCATCTCACATATCCAATCAGTTCTTTATACAAATGAATTTTCCCTTCATCAATATCTCTTTCATTCACTTGTCCTTTCTATTTCTGGCCTTATCTTTTTTAACCTAATCTTTAATAAAAACTGCTTAAACTAGACTTCTTACTCAAATTTGTCCTCTTCCCAAAACAGACAACTGCTAAAGCAATATTTATAACTGACCATTCTGATGTCATGTAACTAAAAATCTTCAGCAAACAATTTTACCTACTGAATAAATATAAATTTCTAGCATTCAAGACTCTCCGCAAGAGAGTTTCAATATATCTTTCCAAGATGTCTTTCAATTGCCCTTCATATCCTTTATCTTCTAGTCAAAGTAGACTATACTTTCTCACCTGTATTTATCATGCCCTTGCCATTCCCCCCCCCCCCCCCTTATATCCTTACTACCATCTGGGTGGAAATCTGTGTCATAAACTGTGGAGATCAAGAAGGATTAGAACTGGGAAAAAACCATTAAATCTGGCAAATAAAAGATCAGAAGTAAACTTTGGAAAGAGCAATTTTGATTGAATGATAAGACTGGAAGCCAAACTACAGAATTAAAAAGAGAAAAACTTATTCTAATCTTTCAAGGAAAAGGAAGTAGAAGCAATGATTACTGCCAGCCTTCTTGGGTAGTTTAATAAAAAAAAAAGAGAAGAAATACAGGATGATAGCTAGAAAGAATCAATGAATCAGGTAAGCATTCTTGGAGGACGGAGAGGAGGAAGGCATGGGAATATTTGCAGGCAGAAGGGAAGCCAACAAGGAGAGACTGAAGTAAAAGGGAGAGGATGATGGAGGGAGCAATCTCCTGGAGAAGATGGCATGAAACTTGTAGAGGGGCTTGCCTCAGTAAGGAAAAAAGCTATCCATGTGAGAGGGGTAAAGAGATGTGTGGCATAAGATGAGATGAGGAGGAAGGAGGGCTCTCATCAAAGGCCTCAATTTTTTTCCCAGTAAAATATAAAGCAAGGTTCTCAGATGAGAGGTGCTGGCAAATGTAGCCACGGGAGGTTTGAAAAGGACAGAAACATTTACAAGAGTCAAATGTGATGAATGGAGCGTTAATCAGAAAGATTTTAAAAGCACTGTCTTGCCATAATGAAGCCAATCTAAGGTTATTTAGCATAAATTTATGGTGAACTTAAATCTGTACAGTGTTGAGAGGATTTTCTCCAACTTGATTCAATCAGCATGTGAGGAGAAGCAATGGCAGTAAATTGGTGAAAATAAATCAAGGCTGAAAGTTGGCAGGGCAAGATTATTATTCAGTAGTTTTTCAGTTGTGTCCAACATTTCATGGTCCCATTTAAGGTGTTGGTTTTTTTTTTTTTTCTTTTCTTTTGGGGTGGGGGGATGACAACAGGGGAGTGATCTGCCATTTCATTCTTCAGTTCATTTTACAGATAGAGAAGGTGAGGCAAACAAAGTTAAATGACTTGCCCAGAATCACTAATAATGACACAGTTAATAAGTGTCTGAGGTTAGATTTGAATACATGAAGATAAGACTTCTGATTCTAGGCCCTGCCCTCTGTTCACTATATCACCTAGTTGCCCAAAGCATTATCAGGGATATGAAAAGAGGTCGTCAAGGGATTCAAGGGAATGGTACTATGAGAACCACTTCACCAAGAAGTTAATATACAGAAGAGAGTAGGGTCAGGGAAAAAAAAAAAAAAATTGAGACGTCAAAGGATTAAAGGTCATGGTAAAGTTGGAGCTATTGGCAAGACAACACAACAGGTAGAATGACAATAGATTGTGTTCAGATAAAGGCATTTCAGAATTCCTGAGTATAGAAGTGGTGCATTTGCAGGTAATGGTAAAATCAAGAGTATTTTTATTTGTGGCTATGGTTGAGTGGAGGAATAGGGCACGTGAAATGAATAAAGTACTGTGAGGTTAGAGTAGTTGAGAGAGTTATCAAAATATATGCTGAAGTTACCTAGAATAAGGGTAAAAGTTCAGGAGGGAAAAATTGTAAGCCATCACTCAATTCACTTAAGAAAGGCAAATATCCCAAAGGCTGGAAAAATAAATTACACAATTATAAGAAATGGAGTAGTATAAATTAAGGTTGAAAATACAAAACTAAGGAGCTTGGATTTTATCCAGTGAACAAAAGAGAACCCACTGAAAGTTTTTGGAAATCTAGTTATTGAATATCTAGGGGAAAAAATGATGATTATAAAGAGCCAGCAAGGCTTTATAAAGAGGCATATATGGCAAAGTGATCTATTTTCCATTTTTAACAATTACTTAAGAACTAAATAATGCAGGACAAAGCTGTTGAGAGATTTTTAGCAAAGCATCTGATAAATTACTTCAAACTATTCTTACAGAAAAGATGATAAAAATAGACAATAAGAAGCAGATTGGATAATAAAATAATCAGAGGCATTCAGATTTGGTTGTATAAATAGATTCAAAGAGTGGTCATTAATGGTTCAAAGGCATCTTGGCAAAAAGTCTCCAGTGATGAACTCCAGGGATTTAAATATGACTGTTATTTATTGTTTTAATTAAAAAAAATTTTTTTATTATTATGGACTTGACAATAATTATAAACATTTCCTTATGTAACTGGCAAGGGGATGTCCCACTAAGACTCAAGAAAGTTTTGAGAGGCTAAAAAACAAGAGACTTTCAAAGATTAAGGGCAAGTCCTTCAGATAGAAAACAAATCTTCACTCTAAAAAAGGTGAGAATCTAACACTTTAAGTGCATATATGAATATGTCTCAGGAAAGCAATGAAAGTATAGACTATATCCAAACTTTTGTTTATAGTTATTCAACTACAAATTCTAAAATACGAGTATGAAAAGTGAAAATTACTAGAAGAAAAGGAACCACTTTAAAGCTGTGATTCTTAGTGTTGGGTTCCTAACCCAATAAATAGATTTCAGGGGATCCATATCCATGGACCAGGAAAAAACAAACAACAACAACAACAAAAAACACCCTTAATTTTATTTTCACTAATATAATTAAGATGTATCAGTTCCTTCAATTATGCATTTAAAAAACGTATTCTGGCATTATAGATTGCCAAAGAAGTTCATGACATAAAAAGGTAAGGCAACATGGAATGACTTAGAGAGGTATAAAGCTATTGGGATAGGAAGAATTTGTTAATAAGCGGAAATAAGTCTTTTCCCATCTCAAGTAGCAAACAGAGATAAGTCTCTAAGTCAATAAAAGGGAAAAAGCTTCTGACTCTTCTTGGCTTTGTAAAAAGCACAGTTCCAACAGAGATCAAAAATAAAAAAGACTGCAACTGCTCATCAAAGTGAGAGCACACAGGACAGTAGTGTACTGACCAGTACTGAAATGCTCTATCTTGAGATGTGAGCCCAGCAGATGAGCAACCTGTCCAGATTGACAGACACTGCTGCCCAATGACAGAATGACTTACCCAGCTCCATCTGGTAGTCATTTGCTTAGAATCCTGGTCCTGTCTAGTTATGGTTGATCCTGGTTGCATCTATAGCTGTTTGTGGCACTATAGCTATCTTCCTCTATAGGGTTAATTCAGA